>NW_022986859.1:452517-509056 GCF_010094085.1 Westerdykella ornata | reverse complement strand
CAATCTGATGGAGCGTGAAGCCGGCATCATATAGTGTTTGAACCTGTAGTCTCTGATCATGCGTGAGATGCTGGCGTTGATCTGTCATCTCTGATATTGGGGATAGAAGAAGGTAACTCCGAGGTGAATTACAATAACCATGGTGATGTAGCTAGAGGTAAAAATTTATTCTAAACAGTAGTAATCTGTATAGGAGAGGATGAAAACTGACCCTTGGCAGATTCTCTGCAGTTCTATGGCCCATGCCCTACCCCTGTCTCTTTGGTGGTGAATGTCAAATATTTACCCCTGATACCACAGTACTCTGGCATTCTCAGAATGTCTGCCATGTCTACCCCGCCCTGCCCCACCGCGGAACGGTTTCCTTGAAGGTACCACTCGGTAATCATGAGGGTTGAGGGTGGCGCGGAACAAAAGCACGTGTCGAGGAGGTGTTGTACTATGGTTGCTGCCATACGTTTTGTAAAATGTGGGTCTCGTGGCTGTGCCGATGCTACCAATCAGAGCGCAGACGTAAAGAAAATGGGCCAACCAGCAGTCGCCCCTCTGCTGACGTGTGTTGCGGGCATTTACAAAATATATGGCTTCAACCACAGTAGCTTTTGGGTTCCACGGTCCCAAATTCAAAGCCGAGTTTCGGGACGGTAAGGGGGTGCCCAGGTGGATTTGAGTGGTCACGTGCGTGGAAGCCGGAGCATGTGCACCCCAGTCAACGCCAAGAGGGAAGCTGCGCGCTGCCAATTTCCCGAACAGTTTTGGGCGTCACTTTCACATTATCATCTTCCGACGCAAACCTCAACCCGCGTCCATCGAACATAGTGCTTGCAATCTTCCGTTCGAATAACCTTCTCAAAGCTCCCAGCTCGGTGACAGCGAAGATGCCGCCCAAAAGGATGACGGCGCAGCCTGTGCGCGTCCGCCACTTCCCCGGGAAACCAGCGGCCCCCGAAGTCGAGGAGTCCTCAGCGTCCGAGTCAGAGCCCGAATCGGAAGAAGAAGAACAACAACAGAAACCAAAGCCATATGTCAAGCCCAAGCCCGCACCGCTAGCATCGACGTTCCCCAGGTCCGCCTTGAAGAGCAATCTTGCCGCACGCCAGAAGTCGGAGGCAGAACGGAAACAGCTCGAGGCAGAGTTCGAGACGGAGAGCGAGGAGTCCGAAGAGTCGGGAAGTGAGAGTGGCAGTGAGGAAGAGTCGTCTGAAGATGAGGAATATACCAGCAGCAGTGAAGAGGAGACTCGCCCCAAATTTCAACGGCCGGTTTTCCTGAAGAAAAACCAGCGCAAGCAAACTGCCGAGTTAACGGCGGACGAGCTTGCTGCAGAGGAGGAGAAAAAGAAGCAGGAAAAGGTCAATGCATTGGTTAAGGAGAAGATTGAAGAACGGGTTGCTGAGCAAGGTCAAGCCGCCATGGACTGGAATGACGATGCCGAGCATGCGGGCATGTATGATATCGACGACACAGATGACTTAGATCCCGAAGCGGAATACGCCGCGTGGAAGCTTCGTGAGTTGAAGCGCATGAAGAGAGAGCGCGAGACCATCGAGCAGCGTGAAGCAGAGCTTGCCGAGATAGAGGCTGAGAGAGAGCGGCGCGAAAACCTTACAGCTGCAGAGCGCGAGGCCGAGGATCGCCAACGTGAAGAACAGGAGAAGGAGGAGCGTCGTCAACGTGGAAAGATGGACTACATGCAGAAGTACCATCACAAGGGCGCCTTCTACCAAGAAGAACTGCAGCAGTATGGCG
The DNA here is from genome assembly GCF_010094085.1 of Westerdykella ornata. Taxonomy (NCBI): domain Eukaryota; kingdom Fungi; phylum Ascomycota; class Dothideomycetes; order Pleosporales; family Sporormiaceae; genus Westerdykella; species Westerdykella ornata. The sequence goes on along the minus strand of NW_022986859.1, from coordinate 507,307 downwards.
TCGATAAACGTAACATCATGGCCGCCAGGTTTCAGGACTCTACAAACCGTGAGGTGCTTCCTGAATACATGCAGATCAGGGACATGACCAAGCTGGGCAAGAAGGGAAGGACAAAGTACAAGGATATGCGGTCGGAGGATACTGGAACATGGGGCAACTATGCCGATGACAGAAGGTCGCGGAACAAGAACCACTATGGGGTGGATGAGAGGTTCAGAGAAGGCGGAAGTGGGGCCAATGCCCGGCCATTGGGAGAACGGAAACGTCACGGCGCGGATGCCGACCCTGGAGAAGCCAAACGGCCACGAGTAGATTCAAGATGATACGACGAATCCCATCGCTAGAGAACGACAGATTTACAGTGCCCAGGCTCAGTATTCATAGTCGGCGCTTCTCACCGGCATTCCGCCCAACGGGATAACGGCCTCTGCCAATTCCGGCCAGTAGGCTTTGGTAAACTCTCTCATCAGATCTAGGCCGTTCAACAGTGCCCCACTGGTCCACACCTTCCGATCCCTCGTCCACCGCTTTTCAACCCAGTTGATGCTTGGATCCAGCATTGCCGGAAACTGAGGGATCAGTTCTCTTGGCCCAGTACACGTCTTATTCTTGAGTACACCTGCCAGCGCTGCCGGGACAATGCCCCCGCAAATGGAGATGAAAGCAGCGCATTCATCAGCGGCCTTGCGAATGAAGCCAAGGTCGGCATCGGAGGGCGTATAACCAGGAAAATAAGCACCCATGAGAACGATATCGAGCCGTGGGCAGGAGTCGTAGGAATCCTGCTCTGCGTATCAGTCTGCACTCTATTCCATTCGCCCGAGAACATGCCCAGTCATCCCTTCACTACTCCACTAAAGATTTTGAACGACGTACAGTAGCCTCCATGGTGATGTTGCTGGTCAGTTTCGCCGGTCCTCCCTTCTCCGTAACCCAGTGGAAGTCGATATCCAACGCCTTAGCCTTGATCTCGTCCGGAACCGGAAGTGCTGTTATGAACCGACGGCTGATGCCATGGAGGAAGTCGATGGGGGCAACATCGAGAATCTCCGTTTGCCCCATGAGGATGACTCCCGCTTGGATGGTGCGGCCTGGGTTAGAAAGATCCAGAGACATGGTATTCGAGGATTGGTACTTTGGAAAGCGTGAAGTTGAGGAATGATGAGAAGGCACTCGTGGTGGACGCCTATCCTCGGTAGCTGCGGCTCATTTATACCCTTCATAATGCTAGGCTCGCTAGCTAGGCTCACGGTATAGTTGATGAGTTACACAGCATGCTCAAACAGAATCTCAATGGTTCTCAACCACAGCAATACGATCTCGGGCGAGATGGTCGGTGGATTGCTCGCAATTCACTCCGAGCCGCATCCAACAAATGCACGGACCATACCGGCCACGGCGTTCACAATGCTGCCGTTCCGAAGCGGGGAGACGTAACTGTTGGTCGAAGCGATTAGGGCCATGCTGCCGTTCCAAAGCAGGAAAAATAGATATCTGTAGGTTGCACTGAGTACTGCCATAACAAAACTTAACGCCGTGTGCGGGTTAGAACATTGGACGAAACTCCTATCTCAACCGTTTATCTCGACATATGAGTAGTAGAACAACAGCAGGAGTCTACACTTTCAACGTCTCACCTAATACCCTCTGTAACCCAGCACCTCTGGAACCCTTTTTTACATCCGGCTAGCCAATCCCCACGCACTTCCTCCGTAGGTATGTAGGTATGTACTCCCTCTGTTCACATCCAACTGAACGCACCCCTGCACTTCCTCTGTACTGCTCTTTTCTACATCTAAGCAAACTGCTTGCAAGTGCAGCCATTCTATAATTTTGCAAGTAGCTTTAAGGCGCCTCTATCTATGTAGTTAAGTTTTTAAAGTAAAGTTCTAATTATTGTATTATTTAGATGTAGCTAATAGACTTGTGCTAGGTAGCAGACCTCACCTACAGAAGAACTGCGAGGAGATGTCCAGTCGGACGCGCACAGTCGCTGTAGATAACTTGCTTAGCGCATCTCAACTTGCTAGAATCTAACCAGGGCAATAATGAAGCTAATCACAACGCTGCCATATCGGAGCAGCAACAAGCAGTATTGAGGATCTTATGCCAAGGACAACGACGCGGATATTCATCCTCCAGCGGAGAGTGATAGAGTGAACGTTGCGCAACTTGATGATGTCAGTCTTTTCCCAAGGAAGCTAAAGCCTCCGCTCCGACGATGGAGACGTTCCCCGAGATCAACTCGAAACGCGAAGAACGCAAACTCTGCACTCCCACTGCATTATTTCCATCCACTACAGGACATTTACCAACAACTCGCGAACAATATCCCGTCCATGATGTCTTCTCTATCCCTTCATGGGAAGCTAAATCTGATCTTCCCAAGCCCCCATGTCAACGATACGAGAGACCATCACTCGACGCCCTGCCGATTGGCAACGTGCGCTTGGCATGTGGGTATTTCTCCAAATCCAGGCTAGGATACCTCCGCACCCTGTTGTTAGCAGCAACACCTTGTCCGGCTTCTCATGCTTTGCAGATACGGCTTCATCCTGCACGTGGTGCAGAGATGCAGTATTCCTGGCCTGGAGGCTCGGGTAGTCCGCCCCCTTTTCGGCAGAAAGAATTATCCAAGAGGAGTTGAGACGAAAGGATAAGAAGGACCCTGTTGGCCGGGTTTCTGGGAACCGCAGCTCGCAGGGACATTTTATGGATTCTGGTATCATTATTATTGGGTATCTTTTTTGGCCGTTGTAAAGTTCAAGATGCGATCCCTCCTCACATCAACTCTGCTCATCAGCATTGCGACCGGTGCCGTCGTCCCCAAGGATCCTGGACATGGCCAGGGACAGAACAAGAAGCTCAATGTCCAGGTCGGACCACGGCCCTACTTTCTCGTTGAGGACATGGACGAGGGACCGTTGAAGAAGAAGCTCCAGTCCTGCTCCGAGGGTCCATTCAAGGTGTCCAACTTTAGCATCTCGCATCGTGGAGCACCTCTGCAGTTCCCGGAGCACACGAGGGAATCGTACTCGGCCGCCAGAAGGGAGGGTGCAGGTATCATCGAATGCGACGTTGCCTTCACCAAGGACAAGAAGCTCGTCTGCCGCCACGCCCAGTGCGACCTGCACACGACGACCGACATCCTGGCTCGCCCAAACCTCGCGGCCAAATGCACGACTCCTTTTACTCCCGCACGAAACGGCACACCGGCCCAGGCGAAGTGCTGCACCTCGGACATCACGCTGGCCGAGTTTAAGACCCTCTGCGGCAAGATGGATGGCTACAACGCCAATGGCACCACCGTGGCCGAGTACATGGCCGGTACCCCGCCATACCGAACGGATCTCTATGCCACTTGCGGCACCGTCATGGCGCATGACGAGTACCTCAAGCTGGTGGACGGCTGGGGCCTGAAGTTCACTCCCGAGTTGAAGACTCCCGAAGTCGAGATGCCCTTTGACGGCTACACCCAAGAGCAGTATGCACAGGACCTTGTCAACGCATACAAGAAGGCAGGCATCAAGCCTGAACGTGTGTTCCTGCAGTCATTCCTTCCAGCCGACATTTTCTACTGGATCAAGAACGAGCCTGCTTTCGGCCAGCAGGCCGTGTACCTTGATGAGCGCGTCGACACGCCCGAAGGATACGCGAATGCCACGGCCTCCATCCCTGACCTTGCTAAGAAGGGCGTCAGGATTCTCGCACCCGCTTTCTTCGCTCTCACCAAGTTGGACTCGAACAGGAACATCGTCCCCAGCGAGTATGCGATCGCGGCCAAGAAGGCTGGAATCAAGCTCATCGGTTGGAGCTTCGAACGGTCTGGGTTCCTGAAGACCGGCGGGGGCTATTACTACGACTATGTCAAGGAGGTGATTAACAATGACGGTGACATGTACACGGTTTTGCATGCCCTGGCCCAGCAGGTGGGTGTTATGGGGATGTTCTCGGATTGGCCTGCGACTGTTACGTATTATGCTAGTTGTTTCGGCTTGTAAATAGGATGTGAAGAACTGTCGATGTAAGATATCGAGACAGGACTGCAAGTACCGGTACATAGAAAGAAAGCTCTGGATGAGAGTAAAGAGACGCAACGCAGATACATGATGTTTGTTTGGCATGATGCATAAGATCATTTTGGAAGAATGCGAGAATTCAATAGAGACGGTTTGAGGTACTAGCTCTTTGACGTTCGGCTGTGAATCCCGCAGCATCTCCTCTGTACTGCCGCTTCTCACATTCAGCTGAAAGGATTGGTGCTGGAGCGGGTTGACAGACCGGCTTGATCGCATCTGTCCGGCGTTAACCTTTGAGGCCTCAAAGCTCTCTTCGACTTATTGGATAGTCGCCAATTGAATTTGGCTAATTAGGTAACTTAACCTACCTAGAAAGCGCAGTGTGGTGTTCAGTTGTACCTGAAAGGAAGCAGAACAGAGTTCCGTTGGTGTTTGAGTGATGGCTGGAATTGCTTGGCGTATGAGTCAGCAAAAGCTTGGCATGAACCTCTAACTTTCCTCGAGGCCATGTTCAACGACTACGAATGCTACACACGACTGCAACAACCCCAAAAGTTGAATCCGCGACCCCTCAAATGTCAACAGGTGGCCAATGGCCTGATTGTCATGGCAGCATCGAGCCCGCCCCTCGTCGTCGTTTACCCTCGTCGTTTGCCGTTTGTATGACATGACCTGCCGTTCCAAGTCTAGCTCGTACTCGCTCCCACACCAACCAGCGGCCAGGAAACCTGGTCGAGTCCATTCATCTGTACCAACCACAACTTGATTCTGCTGCCATACAAGCTGTTCCAACTGTGAAGAGGGCACCAAAAAGAGATATGAAATGGTTCTGTGGATATTTGCACCATACCGCAAACCTTACTAACACATCACCTTTCCAATCTCTCGTATGGTCTGTCAGAACAAAAACCAGGCCTCCTGATTCGCAGGGCGACCACCAAGGGACAAAAATGAGGGCCGAACCGGAGTCGAACCGGTGACTTCGGGAAAGCGGCGTGGCTCAACTGCAGTCCTACACTCTACCACTGAGTTACCGGCCCTGTTTTTATTGTTGGGAAGATTCCAAAGGCGCATACTATGAATTTAATCAGGTGAGGGGGCTTTGGGACCCCTCTTTTCGACCCCTTTTGAAATGGACTTTCGATATGGGCCAGCGAGCCTATGAATCACTTATCCGCGTCAAAACAATGCAATTCTACACTCCCACTAGTCAGCCTTGCCTTTCAATCACTGGGCAAGGTTGTATTGCACTCCTCTTTCAAGTCTAAAAGTGCAGCGTTTGCAACGGCGCAAGAAAGGGTGATGGTCCTGCGGATAGCGGCCGAGGCAAAAGGCTGGTACCGAGCCCAGGATCGCCACCCCGACAGTCTACGATAACTACTGGCTCGCGAAGAGCGCAACTGTGCTCGTTTACCTAATTACAAGTGAGAAACTTGTTGTTCCTGACTAGGATTGGCCGCTCTTTCGGTGAGACGATCTGTATGTTCCGCCGGCCCCGACTACACACGGCCATGCACTTCCCCTGTACGTTAGGTTGCCTAGTAGATGCAGCTCAAATGGTTGCGTTCTCATTAGACTCCGAGTGCAGTTCGATTCTAAGGCCAATTATCCCTTCGCAGAGGCGCTGTAGAGCTAATCACAGAGGGCCGCCATATCCCTGCGACTCCACGCTATTCGGTCGGACATGGAAACACAGCGTGCGCAATACAAGTGAAAGTGCGCTCTTCGAAGGTTGGTTTAAACTACAGCAGGCTTCTTGACTCTCACAGTCCAGAGAGCAGACGACCTAACGCAAGGCGAAAGCAGAGTTATTCCAGAGTTATGTTCTCGCAGAACTCATCCTGCACATGCTGACGGAATGTGGTCTGCTACAACTACTAGCGTCCAGGAAACGACTACAGAGATGACAGTAGCAGCAAAGGTCAATTCTAAAGAGAATTAGGACCTCAAAGATTGTATCCACGTGCGCTCACCAAAGTACCTCGCCTTTACCCACTCTCAGGTCTTGGCCGCGACGGTACTGCATCTTTTCACGTCCGACTGAACACGACCGTGCGCATAGGGTGTATTGACCTTCTAATTAGCCCTTTCTGCGCCTCCTTCCAGGTATAACCAGCCGTAAAACGCCGTGCCCTCGTGGCGTAACTAGAACATAGCCAATTGGATTTCTTCAAATACGTATTCTAACTTGGATTGGAAGTACAGGGGGTTGTTCAGTCGGACGTGGGAGGAGGCGGTATATCACCCAGCGGACCCTCTGTGCAAGTAGTTCGGGCTTGAAGGGTGAGTCGGGCATTGCAGGTTTGCAACGGAGCAAATGTCATGAGGTGCATTGGGTCATACGCTCGATTACGTACCTCTATGATTCGTTTGGTGGGTTGGCCGGAATTGAGCTTCTTTTGTGGCCGGAAGAGTTCCGGCCTCAAGATATAAGCAGACTCTGTGGGTTGGGCGTTCTAAATCATCAGAGCAGCAACTTCGATTCGCATCTCTCAACCAATCGGACTCCGTTGGATAAAACACCACTGCCATGGCTTCCTCAGTATTTGACTTCCCAGTCCTAACGGATACCTTTCCCCAAGACCACTCTATCCCTGCCTTCATGGTCTCTACCACCAGGGGCTTCCTCCCCCGACAGGAGCCTGTCGTGGACCTTCCAAAGGAGTTTGCGGCCGTTGAGTCCATCCTCAATCGCATGCCCGTGAGGACCCTTTCCGGGGAGCCAGGCCTTCTCGCGACCTTCACTTTTGGGAATACTGTGCTCAAGGAGCTACCCGACCTCACCGATGAGATTCACAAGTATAAAGATGACGTTGTCTTAATGAATGCACTCTATCGCGACTATTCCTTCCTCGCCTCGGCTTATCTTCTCGAACCTTGTCACGAAAGGTTCCTCAAGGGCGAGCCATACGGGCTTGGACGGCAGTCATTACCGAGGAGTATTGCTCTGCCGATCGTCAAGATCGCTGCTATGTAAGTATCGATACCCGCAGCATAAATCCGACTTTCCACTTTTTCTATCACGTTCTCTGACTAATTTTCTCTCAGTGTCGGTTTTCAACCTTTCATGGAGTATGCCGGGTCCTACGCGTTGTTCAATTACCGTCTGGAGGAGAAAGACAAAGGACTCGATTACGCGAACCTGCGGCTAATCCGCGCATTTGAGCATGGCCTTGACCCCACGTCCTCTGAGGCTGGTTTCGTCTTAGTGCATATTGCCATGGTCAAAGAGTCCGGTGCACTCGTGACAGCAGCTGTAGAGATGCTGAACGCAGTGGCGGGTAACGACAGGGCAAGGTTCGATGCGGGACTTCGGATTCTCGTTGAGGGACTAAGAAAAGTGAATGCAGTCATGAATAGTGAGTTCTCGACTACAAGCTTCGATTAGTTCAAGGAAACCTTGGAAGGCTCACATAGCTAGCGATGTGGAACCGCAGCAAGCCTCAGAGCTACACCACTTTCCGTACATTCATCTTTGGCATCACTTCCCAGTCTATGTTCCCCAACGGAGTTGTCTATGAAGGAGTCAGTGAAGAACCCATGTCGTTTCGAGGGGAGTCAGGGGCGAATGACAGCATGGTGAGCCTATGGGTCTTATATGCATACTTCAACTAAGGGAAATAGATACCTCTCTGCGACAATCTACTCCAGATCAAAATGCCAAAAACGCCGCTCACAGACATTCTAAAAGACTTTCGCCAGTATCGTCCTGGAAACCATCGGGAGTTCTTAGAGGCAGTTCACGACTCAGCTGCGAAGAATGGCCTTAAAGATTTTGCACTTCAAGACTCCGTATCTGCTGCCCTTTACCTACAGGCTTTGGACCAAGTACGCGATTTCCGATGGCGGCATTGGTGCTTCACCCGTGAATACATCCTGAAGCGTACTTCGCATCCCACAGCAACAGGCGGAAGCCCAATCGTTACGGTGAGTACGGAGTACTTGCGCATGACTTCTCCAGTGCACGAAAGTTAACTTGCATAGTGGCTGCCGAACCAGCTTCAAGCAGTAATGCGGCAGATGATGGATGCTTCCAGCCACTGCTCTTCTGTTCAGGGAGTCAGTGACATTATGGAAACGGTGAATCACCAGCAGGAGACGCTCCGGAAGGAGGTGGCAAAGTATTGCAGCGAGAGGGGTGTGGCAGCGTCCTAGGCGTCCATAATCATGACTCTCTATACCGGATGGCCGTGGACTTGCTGTCCAGTCCGCCTCTTCGCCCTTTCTGTGAGTGCGCGCCCTTGAAGGGTTGGAGCTGGAGGTCGGGTTACGGGTGGGGGGATCCCAATGCCACCCAAGCTCCAGGCGACAGCACCAATAGTGGAACATTGGGGAATTCGGTATTACTTCAATCAAGCCCAGTCCCTCTGATGATTCGAGTGATAAATGGTGAAATGGACATGGTACAGTGAGTCAAATGTGTCCTGGAGACACACAGCCCGGTGGTCCCTGCGTCATTCATCCCGCCTCTGACTCGCCATCCTTATCGATAAATACACAGCTTAAGACAAGCGCATCTGGCACCTTTCTGAGTCTCCTCTCCCAAGCATACCTGTCTTTCCATCGCTGACCAGCGCCGACTACGAATCAATGCAACACCGGAGACTTCGTTCCATGGAATATATGCGCTGCATACGGGTACGGAATTACTTACACGTACGAGTTCGGCACACCTTAGCACAAGTCCTACGCGATCCTTGAATCGGTACGCCAATACACCTGTCGAAACTCGATATAAACCATTACACGACAAGAGAGGAAGAAACCTACCTGGGAGCTTTTCATTGAGCGCTTTTGCCCTCCACCGCTAGCACCAGCTGGCTGTTCACTTGGGACTCACACCATGACCTCGCGGCAGGCGAACGCGAAGCAGAATCCCGTTGAGCGAAGAAAAGGCGAATCGGTACGGGCCTCAGCTTCTTTCTGATGGCTGCTCCACAGGCGCCCACTTCAGGCCTGCCATGTCTGGCGGAGTACCTCCGTGGGTACCTCCAGAGCTGCTCGATTACTCCGCCACTCCCAAGAGCGCATCGCTAACAACCATCTGCTAGGCCCTCTCCGAGTTCGCAGACTACGTTCAGAGGCAGCAGGAGCTCCGCCGTCCACCTGGCCAGAGCCCGGCCACACTAGAAGACCACGATGAGCTTGCCTTCCTCGATGAGCTGGACCTTGCCGAGGAGAAATCTTCGCGCTTACCGTTGAAAACACTGCTACTCGGCCCTGCAGAGGAAAACGCGACTGCATTGACGGAATATCTGCGTGGTCGTATAGCGGAGGGACACGGGGAGACATTGTTCGATCTCGGTCTGGACGACAATGGCGACTCCATGGGCCTCTCGAAAGATGATTGGGACGCGGCATTACAGCGGTTACAATTGGCATTGGACGATCTGAAGGCGGATTACAGGATATTGATGACACGAAACGTGGGCGGAGACGTGGAGGTAGGCCCTCTGAGCGCAAAGGATAGAGGGGTCTCGGGCAAGTTGCTTCTGAGGCGAAAGCCACAGAGCGTGGACGAGGTCATTGAGACGAGGATAGCTGTCGTGGGAAATGGTGAGTGTCCCGCTGCATCCGTGGACCAGAAGCTCATGATATGGCAGTCGATGCAGGCAAGAGCACGATGCTGGGTGTACTAGTGAAAGGCGGGCTCGATGATGGCCGTGGCAAAGCCCGGGTCAATCTTTTCCGCCACAAGCACGAGATTGAGAGTGGTCGGACCAGCTCGGTCGGTATGGAGATCATGGGATTCGACAGCAAAGGCGAGGTAGTTGTGTCAAATGTGGCGGGCCGGAAGCTGACTTGGGAGGAGATTGGCCGACGTTCTGTAGGTGCAAAGTGTTGCACGACGTCACTAATACTGACGTTGACAGGCCAAAGTCATAGGGTTCACGGACTTGGCGGGACACGAGCGATATCTTCGCACGACGGTCTTCGGCCTACTGAGCAGTGAGCCCAATTACTGTCTCTTAATGGTGGCGGCGAACAACGGCTTGGTTGGTATGAGCAAGTGAGTCTCACAACACCTGGGCAGTTCCATGTACTAGCACTGGAACCATGGGCTAACATGTTCCTAGAGAGCACCTTGGCATAGCTATCTCCCTGAACGTGCCAGTCATGGTCATAATAACGAAAATTGACATTTGCCCGCCGAATATCCTGGAGCAGACCATCACGCAATTGACCAAGATTCTGAAATCGCCTGGCGCAAGGAAAATTCCCGTCTTCATCAAGAACCGCGAGGAGTGCATCAACACGGCGACTCAGTTTGTGTCACGGCGAATCTGTCCCATTTTTCAAGTCTCCAACGTCACCGGTCATAACCTTGAGCTCGTCCGGACGTTTTTGAACATACTGCCTCATTATGGAAACTACAATCCCGACGCAGCATTAGAGTTCCATGTCAACGACACATTCTCGGTGCCGTTTGTCGGCACCGTGGTTTCAGGGGTCGTCAAATCCGGCGAGATCCACGCCGGTGACACAGTCCTGATCGGGCCGGACTCGCTGGGACAATTCACGACAACCAAGGTCCGCTCCATCGAGCGCAAACGCATACAAGTTCCAGGGTGTAGTGCCGGCCAAAGTGCTTCTTTGGCGCTGCGCAACCTCCGGCGCAAGGATGTTCGAAAAGGGATGGTCGTTCTACACAAACCTGACAAGCCAGATCCCACAACGGGCTCCATCCCGGCGCCAAAGGTCTACCGCGAGTTCGTCGCGGAGGTCCTCATCCTGTCTCACGCAACCACCATCAAGACCAAATATCAGGCTATGCTGCACGTAGGGCCGGTCGCCCAGACTTGTGCCATCATCGATATTGATCGGCAGTATATTCGCACCGGCGACCGCGCCATGGTGGCCTTCCGGTTTGTGCAGCGTCCAGAGTATATCACTGTCGGTGATCGCATCATATTCCGTGAGGGGAGGACAAAAGGTCTAGGCATTGTCAAGCAGGTCGGCTATGATCTCAATAAGCCTCTAGGAACAACTAAGAGCCAATAGGACGGCTCAGAGGTTGGGGTTCGCTGTTGGATTCCTGCCGAGGGGAGCCAGAGCGATCAGGAGGATGATATACTCGTAAATGGCTGGGTATCGCGATGACCAAAGGAGTATACAGGGTGGTTTTGTTCGGCGGCTAGGCTGCCTATGTTGCATATTGGAATCATGAGTTTGTTAGCATGAGGAATCTGTTGAGAATAGGGGTAGAGAAGGGGATGGAGGAATGGATCGCATTCCAACTTTCAGTACGGAGTAAGGATCATTGTTTCGGCATGGGTGAGGCTGGTTGTTTCAAGAGATTCATTCAATCTGCACATCTACTATGTAATAGTCATATCTGGTTGCAACGCAGCCGAAGGATAATTAGTAAAGGCGCTTTCCACCTTGATTGTTAATGTCATTGACCCCACGCGCAGAGCGGACGTTCGTTTCCCGATACGCGTTAGCTTCCGTCGCAGGGCGTGATTTGGCATCAAACGTCAATCGCCATCACTCCGTAGCACCATTTCATGGCTACTTGGTATATCACGACCAGTCGTCCCAAGTTCTTGATCCATAGTTGACCATCGGCTCACAGCCAGCAGGCCCCCCTTTTGACGTTTGCCTCTGGAGTTGTAATCTGTCGCGCGCCTCTGATAGATGACATACTCTAGCTCGCACGTGCCTCCGTCCAGCCTAATGAAATGGATACCCGGCATCCGCTGGGTTCCACACGATATCGGTATCCCCAGCCAAGGCGGCGAAAGGAGTGAGAAGCCAAAATCACATCGTATCTCGCTACCTTTCCCACGGCGGGACAAACAAAAACGAAATGCCCAGTCGAAACCTGAGGAATTGACGAGCGGAGCTGGTGTCAGAGATCGGCGCTCTCCTACTTGGACAGCCCGCGTATCGACTCTATCATTTACTGGTGACGATGAGAATGACCGCCAGATACAAGCGCGGACGCACAACCAACGACAGAGCTCCTTCTTTGGAAAGCTGCCGTATGAACTTCGAGTCATGGTGTATGAGTATCTGGTTGAGAAGGGGGAAACCGTGCACCTGACGCTGGGCGCGAAGAAGAGAAAATATGGGCATTTCTTGTGTGAAGAGAGGGAGCTGGAAGAGATAGTGGCTTTGCTGGAAAGAGCAGATATGTCTCACAGAGACTGCGGGTGTAAGGTCCTCGTTGGTGGGTCCAATGACTGTCGGAAATTAGAGGACGGTATCTTTGCTATGATGCAGACTTGTAGACGAGGGCAAGTACCAAACTGTACCTACCATCTCCTTCCCGTATCTGACCTTGTTAGGTACCTCGAAACAATGCCCTACCTCTATACGCCACACACCTTCTCCTTCCTCCATATAACCCACCTCCTCCACCTCCCAAGTCGTCTTCCCGCCGTAAGGCTGGATTCAATCCGTACTGTTCGTTTGCGCTGGACTATTCGCACTTTGCCCTTCCTCAAACGGTCCATTTCGTCCAAGCGCTACGCTTATCCCGAGGACACGGCGAACTGGGTGAATGGCTGGGAAATTCTCGCCAACATGCAAGGACTCAGGGATCTATTCGTCACCCTGACCGAGGTTACTCCCTGGCGTGCAACGTGGGAGCGGCAATGGCTGGAGATGGAAGAGAAGGTGATGGCGCCGGTGATGCAGGTGGTGAGGCCAACCCGGTTTGTCGTTGTTCTGCCGTATGAAAGCTGCAGGGTCGATGGGTGGGAAGTAGGGGAGTGCAATGTCGTATTCAGACGGCCTAGCCATGTGCAGGCTGCCGTCAATATTTAGAAAAGCTATGGAGCTAAAAGTGGGCCTCGCTTGAAGTTGTCATCACAGGACAGTCTCTGTTCACATCCGACTAAACACCCCACTGCACTTCCTCTGTACTGCTGTTTTCTAATTTAAACAGCTAGCAGGTGCAGCAATATAAGCGGTCCTGCAATTAGCTTTATAGTGCGCCTCTACGTATAGTAGTATATTTAAAAAGAAAATTCTACCTGTCGCATTATTAAGTTATAGCTAGTTAGCTTGTGCTAGGTAGGTAATTCCACCTACAGAGGAATTGCAGCCAGATGTTCAGTCGGACGTGGAAAGCCGTAGTAGTTCATTCACCGCACCGTGCCGTAGGAGAAGTCGCATGGTCGCCTTCAGCTGCTTTCGGTTGTCAGTAAATCAAGCAGTATTTGCTGTACACAGAACATTCCTCAGACCCTGCCTGCAAATTGGAACAGTCTTCTGCGAGCCCCTGGTGCCATCTGCTTCGAAATGGCCTTCAAAACTACATCTGAAAGTACGCAGTCTTCCGCCCGTCAGTAAGAAACCCGCATTCTTACATAAAGCTGTAGTTATTCCCTCAGAGAATTGACATTTCTCAAATTCAGATTTCACCCCAGATGAGCTTCCACTTCGATCTCGATAGCCATTCCGTTGTACAAACTAGCAACCTCCACACCTGTCAGTAATGGTTGGTGGTTTGGACAATATTTCTTCAGGTTCGAAATAATAGGTCCCATCGCCTTTGACCTGTCAGGTGCGCAGTAGATCCGGACTTGATACACTTGTTCCCATCCCTTGCTTCCAGCCTTCTGCAAAGTATGCTCGACATTGTCGAACGCCTGAGCGACTTGCTTCTCGATATCCGTTGGGATTTTCTCCGTTATTCGATCCCATCCTCCTGCCACCCGGTCAGAGCTGCTTTCCGCATCAAACCATCAATGAAGGCACAGTTACATACCCTGACCTGATATCTTGACCACATCCCCTATTCGGACAGCTTGACTGTAATGCGTATCTTTTCTCACTCGGTCGCCGAATCCTTCATAACTGAAATACTGGAGATGCGACATCTTCCAAGGGAATTGAAATCGAAGTTCAGGGAGATTCGGTAGGATGCTGTACGATGACCTGAAGAAATCTGATCCTCATGAAATCTTCTGTTTAGAAATGGCCTACTCAGTATATAGATGAAGATTCGCTCTTGCACGTGTACTTGTATCGTGAAGGTCCAGACGAGCTGATTACTCCTCCTTTGACAAATCGATCTGGTGAGGAAGACAGTCGAAAACAATGGAAAACTTGGCCAGCGACCAGCATTGCGTTTTGAGTGGATTTACCTAAGATGATTGGAGTCTCTTAGAGCCAAGTGTCAGACCATATGGTCAAGCATCGGCGCTTACGGAGGACTGTGTACACAGTACGTGAGCGGATGAGATATTGCAGCGCAATTCCCTCTGTACACAAGGCGCTCTGTTATTGACTCGCACTCCACATCTATGTAAGATACTACAGGTTTAGAGGTGTCTAGGTCTTGAGTAATACAGCAGCGAAAAGAGTAGTTTTGCATTCAAAGCGACACTTTTCTATCACCCAGGCGGAGGTCCTCATCAGTTAACTCCGAGCGCTCGCTAATCCTGAAAAAGTTAGCGCGGTCCGTTTCCTGATGACGGAAGACATCCAGTCCCTCTTGTCAGCATTCACCATGTTCAACAGCATACAAAATGTCCCTCGACGAGGAGTTGAGACCTCGTCTGTCCGGTCGCTACGAGGATGAAGACACAAGCCGGACAACTCCACGAGAGCTTAATGGCTGGTACTCGTACGCCGTAGCTGCCGAGGTGTTCGCTGTGGTGGGAGTTGGTAAGCATACGTCCGTCACGTTCCAGTAGGACAAAATCTGACATTGATAGGATCCTTTCTCCCAGTAACTTTGGAGCAGCTGGCCCGGGAACGTGGATTTCTCTTCTCGAATCGATCAGCGCCATGTATTGCGCCCGTCGGCTCCGGATCGCCGAATGGGTTCAGGATTCGAGACGATGAAAGCAGAGAGGAGCAGTGTATGATCAATTTTCTTGGGAGGGAGATTACGACGTCCAGTTTCGCCATGTATACATTCTCAGCCGCTGTGCTGGTTCAAGCGGTAACTCTGATTTGTCTAAGTTCCTTCGCCGATCATGGTATGTGCGCATCTAGCCGCGTGGACTTCTTTTCTTCGATCCTTTATTGTGTCAGATATGCTAACTCGTTTATCAGGGCCGTACCGAAAGAAGATGTTGCTGACTTTTGCATACACTGGCTCAGTCGCAAGCGCATTGTTTGTTTTCATTTCACCCGCGATCTACTTTCTTGCTCCTTTTCTCGTCATCATCGGCGTAACCTGTCTTGGATGTTCGTTTTCTTTACTCAACGCCTTTCTACCTTTGCTGGTATCCAACCACGACGACGAGTCCGCGGAATCTCTCCTATCACGGCAGGAGCTTGAATCCCTCAATCCCGGGTCTACCGTCCGTCGCTCAGACCCTGAGAAGCTATCCCGCGACCTCGAGCGTTCCGCAAAGATATCCTCCAAAGGCGTAGGGCTAGGCTACATCGCCGCTGTACTCTTCCAATGCATCAGCATCTTGATTCTCTTCATTTTCTCCAAAACCAGTGTCGCGAAACGGTATCCCAGCATCCCCATGCGAGTCATCCTCCTCTGTGTCGGAATATGGTGGGCTCTCTTCTCCATTCCTACGCTCCTGTTCCTTCGCTCAAGGCCCGGTCCTCCACTCCCAGCCCAATATTCCAAGCACCACGGCCCTACTTCCCGGTTACACACATTCCTCTTCTATGCTTATTTCTCTCTCACATCTTTCTGGGCAACTGTCAAACTCGCCATTCGCCTCAAGCAGGTCGTACTCTTCCTGATCGCATGGTTCCTTCTCTCCGACGCCATCGCCACCGTCTCCGGCACCGCCGTCCTCTTCGCCCGCACAGAGCTGAACCTTGACACCATCCCCATCGCTCTCCTGTCCATCACGTCCATTGGTTTCGGGATCCTGGGAGCGTTCGCCTGGCCTCGCATCGCTGCACGGTTCTCCTGGCCACCCAAGACCGTGCTGCTAGCTTGCATAGTGCTGATGGAGATTATTCCAATATACGGGTTGATGGGATACATTCCGCTTATCAAGCGTGCGGGTGTGGGCGGATTGCAGCAGCCATGGGAGATTTATCCCTTGGGTGCTCTGCACGGCTTCATCATGGGCGGGATATCGTCGTATGCGAGGAGCGTGTTTGCGCCGCTGATTCCCGAGGGGAGAGAGGCGGCCTTCTTTGCCCTGTACGCGGTCACGGATAAGGGAAGTAGTGCTATCGGGCCCGCGCTCGTTGGGTGGATAGTGGACCGAGCCGGGAAGATTCGACCGGCCTTTGCGTTTCTGGCCGGGCTGGCGGTTCTGCCTGGGCCATTGATATGGTGGCTGGATATGGAGAGGGGACGGGCGGATGCGGAAAGGTTGGCAGTTAGGGTAGATCGCCAGACATTGGAGGAGCAGGAAATGAGTCAAAATTTCGCCGTTGAAGATTGATTCCTGAAAGGTTTCGCATTGGGATTTGGCGCCTTGTTGATTTAAGGGTATATATGAGGTGGCACGAAGTCACGGTTTATGACAATGACATGATGACGGGACAATATTATCGATCGAAACCCTCCACTCAATTGTGATCTACAACCTGAAGATGAAGGATGAAGAAGAGCTAGACGGATCGAAGCGCAGACGACTTCTCCCGGCATCTATCTGTGTTCTTCATTCACCCATTGTAAGCCCAAATGTGCTCATGTGTGCATTGCATGTCCAGGAATGAAGGCATCTATGCAATCCAGAGCACTCCATTAGATCCCCCGCATTCACTCGCCGCAAGTCCGTCTTCTAGCTAGATCGGCCTTCTCATTAGATGTGGTGATATCCGAGAACCGTATTCGCCAAATGTTTCGGATGGTCGGCCGCTGTTGCTGCTCTGAGGATATTACCGATAGGCCCATTGTATGTTAGCTGATCCTAAGTGTGGCCCCAGAGATACCCAACGTTGCTAAAGCGGGTGCCTGGCTTCGGCCGAGGAGGCATCCAGACATCACCCAGTTTGTGGAGTCCCAGTCCATACCTCTGCAATCCATACCGGCTTCCATCAAGCTGGTCGGGCTCCATGGGGGTTTTAGGAACAGCCAGGCGATCTTGAAGCATCGGTAGTTGAGCCGCATGTGCGCCGGTCTGCGAGAAGGTGGCCGGAGCCGAAGGAAATTGGAGTGCTGGTGAGACAACGGGCAGTGGTGAAGGATAGGGCAGATCACTGATTCCACTAAGAGCCGCGCTGCGTGGGGCTTCAACAGGGCCTTGCGTAACCGTACGATAAGCATTGAACTCAGGAGTTTGTTCACTTGAGCCTTCTGGGATGGGGCTGAGCGTTGGGTAGCCTAGATACTGACCATATTGATAACTCGTAGGTGCGTGATAGCCAGACATTGGCGCTGGCGCCCGGAAACCAGTACCCATGTCGTAATGTTGGTTGACCTGCCCTCCGACATAGGGGTTGAAGGCGGAGTTGAATCGCGTGGGTTGGGAAGACGTGCGCATGGGCTCGGCGCTGCTCTGGCTCCGGGTGTTGATGGTCTCCCAATCTGGTACATAGGCCGGGTTGATATCCATGCCACCTGCATTTGTCGTCGTGGGTGCAGCTGGGAAAGTAGGCGCAACAGGGAAATTCACTACGGGATTGTCAACGAAAGGGTCGGGAGGAGGGCGCGCAATGACACGGTCAGTACCAGTATCAGCTCGAGGCCTTGTCTCGGTGCCGCCGCTCAATGTACTGGCTCGCGCTCTGTTCTCGTCGCTCATGGGCGAGTCGTCCGGGTAGATGTCTGCAGGGGAAGCACCCGGACCTTGATCGAGCCGCTTTGGACGAGGTCCCCTCCTTGGGCCACTACGGGTGTGCGCCGGACGGTTCATGGTGGTGTTGATTGGAGTAGACCTGGGCTGATTCAGTTTCGGTTGGGGAATCTTTGGGAGTGTCCTGTACGGGTTGTGCTTGACTGGACCCCCTGGGTACGGTATCTGGATCGTCTGGTCGTCCTTCGCTTGCTGCTGCGGCTCCTCACCCAGTCGAGGAAAGTGCGGCCCCGGCGAGTAACTCACCGGCGATGGGTGGACGATCGAAGGCCCAGCAATCGAAGTATGATGCGTGCTCGGTGTTGTGATGTCCTGTGCACCGCGGGACGTAGGTGTAGCGAGGCCTTGAGAAGGATATAAGCCGCGTAGCTTCCTTGTGGGCGTCAGAACAAAATTACCTCGCGCGTCGAGCCCCGGGACAAGCTTTTGGTGATGCGGTGTATTGTGCACTGTTGCGAATTAGTTACGCACTTGGAGGGTTTCTCCAGCTGCTTACCTTGATCTGCTGAGGCTGCACTTGCGCTCGAGCTGGGAACAGCTGGCGCCTCTTGGGTCAGTCCGTGGGCAACGGTCCGCTGTGCCGCTGCTCTTTGTTAGCTAAGGTTAAGACAATTTAGTCTGAGTTTTGCTTACATGGCATTGCAGCACCAATCGCTGGAGGCACGTCTCGAGTGGGCCCCGTAGCTCCCAGGTCGGCATCGTCCACAGGTGCTTTCTCTATTGGCTTCTTCTCTGCACCCTTCAAGCCTGCGACTTTGCTCTCGTCTTGTACAGGATAGACCTGACTATACTTACGCATATGCTCCTCCAATACATCCTTAGGGATCAGGCCAGGGTGATACGTGTTGACGAGACGCTTAAACTCCTCCTGCGCCAGAGCAGCCCAGCCTGCGGGGTTACGCTGAGCCATATCTCCTTCGATCTTACTCCAGAGTGCGAGTGTGCCCCTGGCTGGAGGATTTTCAGATTTAGTGACGTTTGTGTATGCTATTGGTTATCAGTTAGTGAGCTGATAAACAGATTGAAGAGGCTCACCTTCACCGGCCTCCCTCTTCACTTCCGGGCGCTGGGCCGTTCCCTGGGTAGGCTTCGACCCAGAAGCCGAGCTGTCGAAGACAAGAGAAGTGGCACCAGTCGTAAGAACAGGCGGTGCTTTTGTGTAATCAGTTGAGTGTCCCCAGTGTGGGTCCGTACGGCCATGAGCCTTACCAACAGACGGTCCGGACCTGGGCAAGAACTTCTTCGCGTTAGCACTTTTCTGGACGGAGGACTGCTTTGGGGTCTCCGGATTTCCAGCGCGTGAGAAAAGTGCACCCAAACCAGCTAGCATAGTGGTTGGCGTAGAACTCGTCGCTGGGGAGGAGTTAGCAAGCGTGCTCTGTGGATTGGGCTCTCGAAACTCACCGCCAAGACCGGCCGACGGTCCGCTCACTGCTGGATTTTGAGCAGCACCCCGGTCCCCTATGACACCAGATCTACGGGTACTTGCCATGAAAGAAAAATCATCAGTCTCAGCAATGGAAGAGGCGAGGAGGCTGGAAGATCCTCGGGAAGGCGCCAACATATCGGGAGCACCAGCAGGCCGCATGAAGGAGGATAACCGGGTAGAGGGCGTGAAAGCCGGACCTGCAAGAACCAGATCAGGGCGCACTACCGGCTCCATGAAGGCAGACAACTGGGTGGAGGGGTTGAATGACCTTGGTTGCTCCTGTCCTGGCTCATCAGCAGCGACTGTGAGGAGGCTCGGTTCATGCTCCATGAGAGGAGACAAGCGCGCGGAGGGGTTGAAAGACGGCCGGAAAGCCGGCGCGTTGGGATTGAAGGCGGATGCGCCGCGAGGTGGTTGATCTGGTTGCTCCGCCATCCTCAACGATCTGACAGGTCCTGAGGTTATCGCGGGGGAGCGAGCAAAAGGCGCAGAGGATGGATTGAGGCGAAGGAGGGAGGATAACACCACGCACCTGAGGCGGGACCGTTTGCTTTCCCCACCCGCCTATCGTCAATGACAATGGCAAAACGATGTGAAGGCCACTTCGTCACGTGGCGGTGAAAGGTTTCGAACGCTCCGGGCCTGCCCTGCGCTGCCCCGTCCGTCCCCGACGGTGGTGCCACAGTGCATCTTGACTGCTATCTTCTCGGAGATTCCCTCTTCGTCCTCAAAAACTATGCACATCGTTATCTTCGCTTGTCCAAAGTTCGTTCGTTCGAAATATACCTAGCCATCCCGACTTCCATTACTTGATCCAACGGACGGCGCACCCGCCTCGATTCGCCACGAAATGCCACCAGGAAATCCACCGCTCGGCATCTCTACGTATGCCATATTGTCCTAACTGCTTCAAGGCCGAGTGTCTAAGGCTCTTTTCCAGTGCGCCGAAAGGTTGGGCGATCTGCAGGATTGTGAGCAGATTCAGGAACGTGAGTTGGCTCACCTCAAGTACGCCATCGCGGCTCAACGCATTCACGTTAAGACAAAATGACTGGAGGCGAGAAAGGGAGAAAAAGTGGAATATCGCGCACGCTGGTCAGTAAAATCTGCCAGCTCCTGTCGAGGCCGGACTTACGAGCTCGGACGCGGCATGGGCACCCGGCGATTGTCCGGTCTGCAACTCTCGCTCAGATCGAGGAGGCGATGAAGGTGGTGTACATGCTGTGGACAGAGAATTGCCGTGGTAGGAGCGGTCGGTTTCCGTGGAACGAATTTGATGCTCCAAACCCAGGAATAGAGTATCGTACCAGCCAACGACATTACCCGCCGAGCAGGCCCTGAGTCGAACACTCCAATGCTCAAAATCAAAGCTGGCACAGAGAATACTGGGGAATAAGATGATGTTTCTTCTCGAGAAAAGAATCAAAGAATGCCAGCACAAGTTCCATGGTGATGACAAAAACAAGACTTCCCGGGGGACGGACTCGCCATCCAGATTTCTAGATGGAGAAGCCGAAATTGGAACAGCAGTTCCACTCGAACCCAGTGGTTTAAGACGCTGCCAGTATATTGATGACATAGTTGACGAAGAAGACGTCTAGAAGGAGAAGAGAGAGAGAGAGAGAGAGAGAGAGAGTATAGAGAAGTGACGTCTGGAGAGTGTTGATGGCGAGTGGGCTGCGGCTGCACGCACCTGTTACATTAATATCGTTGGGGGGTCGATAGAATCAGTACAAGGTCGAAAAATTATCAGTTAGTGTACACGAGATGAGGCTAATGAGGCAACAAATGGTCTCTTGAGGATCGCTCTGCTTGCCTACAAAGGTCGGGGTCTCCAGAGAACGAAGGCTGTGTCTCACGCAGGCGTTCGAGAAAGATGGGGGGACAATGAATATTCACGTCGGAGGCCTAAACTGTCGTCTAAGTCTCTTGGCATTAATGCTTTACGCTGAAGTCATTTGCTTGGCATGAAATGTTAACGGTAGCTCGCCATCGAGCTTGCAAACATATACAACGTCACAACGCTGCATCCCACTCTGGAAAGATGGGCAAGAACACCGACAAACTGTATATTACACACTCCGAGTGGTCCTCCTCCGACAGCTTCAGCGCCTCCCGCGGCGCCAACACGGGCAGCGACGCCAGCAAGGCCGCATCCTTCAAGCGCCTCCCCTTCAACTACTGCGCCGTCTCGCTCCAGCCATTCACCGATCCCGTCTGCACGGCCTCGGGAACCATATTCGACCTCACGCACATCCTGACATGGCTGTCGAAACACCCAGACACGAATCCCGTGGACGGCACGCCGCTGAAGCGCTCTGACCTCATCGCGCTGCACTTCGCGAAGAACGACGATGGCGAGTACGTCGATCCCGTGACGTACAAGGTCTTCACGGACAACACGCACATTGTGGCGCTGCGGAACACGGGCAATGTGTTTTCGTGGGAGACGGTCGAGCGGCTCAACATCAAGGCGAAGAATTGGCGGGATCTGGTCAGCGACGAGGAGTTCAGCCGAAAGGACATCATCACCTTGCAGGATCCGCAGAACATTGAGTCGAGGAACTTCGGGGCCTACAAGCACATCAAGGATGGGGAGACGGTGGTGCCGGAGGAAGAGAGTGGGGTGAATCCCGAGGCGCTGGGGAGCGCGGGGAAGATAGTGAAGGCAAAGGAGGCTGTGGCACGAGCGAGGGCGGAGCGAGCTGCGAAAGCGCAGGCAGAGGCGAATGGAAAGGCACAAAGTAAGGCTCTGGCCGCTACGACAGCCCAAAAGAACGGCAGTGCGGCCTCCAGATTCGCCACACCTGCAAAAGCGGCGTACAACGCTGCCGTCTACACGTCTGGCAAGGCCGCCGCATCGTTCACGTCCACAGGCGTCACTCCGCACACGTCGGGCGAGCGCGCTATTCTGTCCGACGAGGAGTACATGCTCAAGCCGAAGCGCGTCAAACACAAGGGCTACGCACGAATCGTCACCTCTCTAGGCGACCTGAACATCGAGCTCCTTCCCGAATTCGCTCCCCGCGCAGTGTGGAACTTCGTCAAGCTCGCGAAATCGGGGTACTACAACGGAACCATTTTCCACCGCAACATCAAGGGCTTCATGATCCAGGGCGGGGATCCTACGGGTACTGGCCGGGGCGGGCAGAGCATTTGGGGGAAGCCATTCAACGACGAGTTTGATGGACCTGAGAAGCACGATAAACGCGGGGTGCTGAGCATGGCGAATAAGGGAAAGAACACCAATACCAGTCAATTCTTCATCACCTACCGGGCGACACCGCACCTGGATCGGAAGCATACCATTTTTGCGCGCGTTGTGGGCGGGCTAGATACCACGCTTACAGCGATGGAGAGGGCGGAGGTCGGAGAGAAGGATAGGCCGGTTAGGGACATTGAGATTGTGGATGTGGTGGTGTTTGTGGACCCGTTTGAGGAGTGGGAGAAGGAGCGGAAGGAGAAGGAGACGAAGGAGGCTGAGGAGGAGGAGATCAAGAGGCAGGGTGGGAGGGCAGATGAGAGGACGACGTGGACGGGGAAGAGAATCAGAGGAGACGGCACTGTGGAGAGTGGGGATGGGGGTGGGTTGGGCGTTGGAAAGTACCTGCAGGCTGCGAAGAGGGAGCAGCAGCAGCAACAGGAAGATGAGGTTGTGGCAGAGTGGGACGAGGAGGTGGATGTGCCCGTGAAGAAGAAGTCGAAGGTGGGAGGAGGGTTTGGCAACTTTGATAATTGGTGAGATGCATTGCTTCCGGGTGTGAAGTGGCATGTTCGTTTCTCTGAAAAAGCTTGATGATACCCCATGTACTTAATAGATTGTACGATTTTTAGCCATGTGCAGGCGTGGATGGCTTCCGCCCAACTCTTCTGTGCCGTCGACACATGTTTGAAGATCGGACACCGGGTCTTATCACCGACTAGGTCAGAGTAAGCACGAGCCCAAAGGACTCCACACGGTGATAACGGGGAAATCGCATATACGGGACCATCTGTAGGTCTGTGATGTTGTGAAAACGCGGTTGAGCCGAAAAGCGCTGATATACGGTCGTCGAAAGCGGCTTCGACGATGGCTTTGTCGGCGAGGTTGCCGGGTTCGAAGCTGACTTTCCCTTGTCACCTCTACAAAGTAGACGTTCAGTAATCCAGCAGCCACGATAGTCACGGAAACACGACTGCAGGGGCGAAGTCATGAAGAGATCCTTGCCGATGCGGCACGAGCAGTGAGCAGTTTGGCGTAGTCTGCCCCTAGAGCGAAGGAGAATGCGGGGTTAGAGGGTGTGGTCAGCATCCGTAAGCCCCACTGGATATGAGGACAGGGATAGCTTTGGGGTTTGGAGATAGCGGATTTTTGGACCTGGCTCTCGGACATGTGCCAACACCGATCATCATGACGCTATAAAGTCGAGAGGATCGCGGGAGGAAGGGGAGAGTGTTGTTCTGGACAGAACTGAGAAAAAGGGTGCCCGAATCCTGTTCCATAGGCAGCATTTGCCAATCTCGGTCGGAATCTTTGAGCTTCACTCATTTATACCCGTGTTCGTCTCGCACCTTTTCTCTTGAAGCATATCGAGAAGCGAATCGATATTTCCCAATCCCACTCCCTCAACTCCATTCCGCAACACGTCTGCACATCGAATCGTTCCAAAATGGCAACCAGCATTCCAGAGAAGTGCCGCGCCGTCGTGATTGAAGGTCCCAACGCGCCGTGGGCCATCAAGGAGGTGCCCGTCCCGCAGCCCGCACCCAATGAGGTCTTGGTCAAGGTGCTGGCGTGCGGTGTGTGCCACTCGGACGTTGTCCTGCAAAAGGGACTATTTGGACCACTGCAAGTGTTTCCTTTGCTGCTGAATATTATGTAGCAGCATTGACAATGAAGGCAGGGCATCATTTCCTCGCATTCCAGGCCACGAAGTCATTGGCAAGGTCGTCAAGGTGGGTGACCGCGTCGAGGGCTTCGAGATTGGCGACAAGGTCGGCGGACCCTGGCACGGAGGCCACGATGGCAGGTGCAAGGCGTGCAATAGGGGTCTGTTCCAGATGTGCGAAAATGGGCTCGTAAACGGGGTTTCGAGGAACGGCGGATGTATGTGGCCTCTCCCTTCCTGTGTGCTGTCAAAACTGACAATGATCGTACAGACGCAGAGTACTGCACGCTCCGCGCTGAAGCGACTGTCCGCATCCCACCCGAGGCTGATGCAGCCGAATACGCGCCCCTGCTCTGTGCCGGCGTGACCGTCTTCAACAGCATGCGCAACATGAAGATTACTCCGGGCGACGTGTGTGCGGTGCAAGGCCTCGGCGGTCTGGGCCATCTGGCTTTGCAGTACGCGCGGAAGATGGGATTCAAAACGGTAGCGCTGTCAAGCAGCGACGCGAAGAGGGAGTTTGCTTTCCAGCTGGGTGCGAACGAGTACATTGATACGAGCAAGGAGGATGCGGCCGAGGCGCTGCAGAAGATGGGCGGGGCATCTCTGGTGGTGGTTACGGCGCCGAATCCGAAGCTGATGAGCCCGTTGGTAAAGGCATGCGGTCCACTTGGAAAGTTGTTGCTTTTGGCTCGTGAGTGACCAGTCTCTCCTGCATCGTATGAGGGGAAGTGATGGACTAATGCTGGTGGTTAGCTGTCGGCGAGGTGCCAGTGGACACAGTCGCGATGACTGGCAAGGGCATCTCTGTGCACGGGTGGCCGTCTGGACATGCTTTGGATTCGGAGGAGGCCATCAGCTTTGCGCAGAACCAGGGCGTCAAGTGCATGGTGGAGAAGTTCCCGCTGGACAAGGTCGAGGAGGCGGTGCAGCGCATGAACGACAATAAGGTGCGGTTCAGGAGCGTGTTGGTGATGGAATAGAGGGTGTCAGGGTTAGGATTCCAGCTGGAGGTTTGGTGGTAGGTCGCTGCACGTGATAGAGTCTCGATTCCTTCGATGGTGTGAGAGGAAAGCAGCGAGACCAGCGTGTTTATTGCCAAATAGAAGAAAGAGCCCACCTATACGCAGCGAAACCTTTACGTTGGTTCATTCGCGTTGTTGTTATTAGGATTGAGGATGAAGTGAAGTGTCAAGGAAGCATGGGCAGATCCTCTCTTTATACGGACCTCGGGAGGAGATTATGGTGAATAGTGGCCATCAGGGTGCCCACGAGTCAGCAATCTATCTCGTCATCATAGCCCAGCACGACTCCGTACTCACTCCTCCCACGAGCTCTGTTGTTTGGCACTCTTTCTTTCATAATACCAGAGTATAACCACAAATCAAATTCGGAAATCGAACAAACCCACTGCACATCAGCAGGTATCGTCCTCTCGTCCTATTATTGTCCTGCCTTTTCCCCCTCGGCTGCCCTCTGCATGTTTCAGACTCTCGCTGGTCGCACTCCCTGCTCGCACCGGCGGACCAATGGCCTTCGCGCGAGCCTCTCCCTCTCAGTTTCATCTCTCCCCATCTTACACTGGCCTGCGACGTGATGTGACCTCCAGAAGCTCCCACACCAACCGTCATGCCTTGTTTCCTCTTAAGACCACGGCCTCCCCTGACCGTCTGCTTTTCCATCTGCCCCTCTCCGAGAGCTGAGAGCGACTTCACCGTGTGCCGCTCCCGCAATGGCATAAGCGACTGAACACCTCCGCCATCACCACCTTCTCCCCCTTCTTCGCTTCTTGCCCTGCGCTGCGCGTTTTCTTCACCCCTTCTCTCTTCCTCTCGCGCGCTTTCGCTTGCAGGCCCGGTGCCAGATTCTGTCCTGCTTTCTACATCCCGCCCACTGTCTCCTCGTCGCTGCAGCAATTCGAAGCCCTATTTCAGCCATACGGGACATTGGCAATCAACTACACTACGTATACCTACATCACAAGAAGCAGTCGCTGGCGCGCATCCAGTTTTGGTGCTTGAAAAGAGCATCGCATTGAGCTGCTGAAAAGAAAGCACTTAAGACTGGCGCAAGAGCATTGCCGTCCCCCACCTTGTCTCCCAGAGCCCACCATATCACAGCTGGGTAATACCGGCTACCCAGTGCTTCTTGATAACCTTCAAGAGTACCGAGTCTTCCGACTGGCTTCGAATCCCTCCACAATGCCCAAACTGTATTCACGAACCATCATGTCCGTCCTCGTTGCAAATGGTCTCATCTCCGCCACCAGCGCTCTATCGCTCGCAAACTTCACTCCTCGGATTGAAAATCTACCCTCGCGGTGCCACGCCGTCTACACGACGCAGATCCAGGGCTGCCAGGCCGGCGACTTCACCACCCAAAGTGGCACATGCAGCTCCCAATGCGTAAGCGGGCTCGTAACCATCATGCAGGCGGTGGAAACGGCCTGCGCCGGCGTCGATGTACCGGAGACCAGTGTCATTGGAATCTTTTTGCTCGGCCTAGGAGTTCAAACACTGTGTCCCGGTATTGAGGTCGTCACCCTGAATCCGTCCAGCACTACGTCACCAACCTCACGGCCCACCACATCTCCAGCGCAGACAACGAGTGCAACGTCTGTACAGACGCGGACCTCGCCTACAACGCCTACCACGAGCTCTCCTGGCGGGATTTCAGTTGATCCGTCGGTTCCGACTACGTTGGCAACGTCAGCTTTGCCGCCCGAACAGAGCACCCCTCCACCGGAATCTCCAGCACCGAACACTCCCGGTAGCCTGCAGAAGTCGAATGCCGATTCGGGAGGAGGTTCTCCATTCGATATCACCGCCACTGGCTCGTCCGTTTCTCGATCTTCATTACAGAGTACGATGGCTGCCGCTGTTCTGGGAGCAGTGGCGATGGCTCTTGCTGCTTTGTAGCGTTGCAATCGTCTCGTTGCGCTCTATAGTTGGGATTCGAAAAGTTTCTTTTAATGTTTGAGAGAGGAGCTCTATTTCTGTACTATACCCATTTTCGCATTATCGTCTTCATAGGGTTTGTATGAGTGCGAATGGTTTAACAGTTGTCACGGCCTTGAAGCGTAGTGCTTGTCTACAGCTGGAGAGTTAATCAGCCAAACAATACTTTCGAGGCACGTAGCAGTACATTCCTTTGTAAGCGGATCGAACTTTGGCTACGCCTTTGCCATTGCGATGCCGCGAGCAGATATAGTCTAGATAGCGGGATGGTGTTGAGAGGCCTTGGCGTATACTTGATCACATCAGTAGCTCTCATACTGCAAAGATTTGACCAATTCGGCAACCTTGGAAGTCCTTGGAAGTTCCCCATCTCCAAGACCTTCAGCAGGGCTGAAATCGACGTAATCGCTCCCGAGCGCGACTCTGTCTGGCATTCATGATTCCGCGTCTCACTTTCTTCCACTGCACAGATGCAGGAACATAGCTCCAGGTCTTCTCCAGGATGAAGAAGACCCTGTTGCTGTGCTTCATTCACGGGTTCAAGGTCAGTTTTTATCTGAGAGCGACTCATTGCGAACTCCAGCGTCACACAGATACAGCAGAACAGTAGCTGATCTACCTCTACAGGGCGGCGACGACACATTCGGTAATTTCCCTAGCCACCTGAAAGCAGTGCTGCAACATGCGCTCCCCAATGTCAAGGTGCTGGAGGTGACGTACCCAAAGTACGAGACGCGGGGAGATTTGGGAGAATGTGTGGGGAGGTTTCGAGAGTGGTGAGCTGAACATATCCTCGTTCCCCATATCCAATCAGATCGGAATCTAATGTGAGTTCCAGGCTTCTGAACAAGATCATCGATCTCGAAGTCGCAAACGCGACCCCCTCACCCACCGTCGATCCCTCCGTTCACACCATTCTCGTTGGGCATTCTATGGGCGGCATTGTTGCGGCCGAGACACTCCTCTCGATTGTGAATGAACAGCCGATCCATTCACAGTCGACCTCGCAGTCCTCTGAACCTGGGTCATTGATGTTCCCCTATATCCATGGCATATTAGCGTTCGATACACCGTACCTAGGCATTGCGCCGGGAGTGGTAGCACACGGCGCGGAGAAGCACTGGGCTACTGCCTCTTCCGCGTATGCGGCGTACAATAATCTGGCCGGCGCGTTTGGATGGGGCGCGAAGAGCTCTGACGGTGCTAGTACGGCTGTAGGTGCAAGTAAGATGATCGCGTCGTCGCAAACGACAGCTACAGCGGCAAAAGCCGTCAACGATGCGAACTCCGGCACGGCCACCGTGCCTTTGTGGCAGAAATACGGCAAAGCTGCGTTGGTTGCCGGAGCCGCGGGCGCAGTAGCTG
Source organism: Westerdykella ornata (assembly GCF_010094085.1). Taxonomy (NCBI): domain Eukaryota; kingdom Fungi; phylum Ascomycota; class Dothideomycetes; order Pleosporales; family Sporormiaceae; genus Westerdykella; species Westerdykella ornata. The sequence continues at coordinate 478,987 of NW_022986859.1, read as the reverse complement.
CGGGCGGAGCAGCGGCCTATCTAAAGCGTGGACAGATTTCCGAGGGATGGGCATTCGCGACCTCGCATCTCGAGTTTGTGGGGAGTCTAGCACGGCCGGAGGAGCTGCGGAGACGGCTCGCAAACGTGGTGAGGTTGTCTGAAGAGTTGCATGTCGGGTTCGCCAACATGTACACTGCGCTGGGCCATGCGGTGAATGCTCAGAACGAGAAGAAGGCCGCACCCTGGACGGGTAAGGTCGCGGGGATCGACCGCACGTTTTGCAACTTGCCGAAGGGAGAGTTGAAGCGTTTCTTCATTCCCGCGGTCAACGACAAAGCGACGGAGGAGACGTGGGCGCACATGAGTATGTTTGAGCCGCGGAGTAACCCGGGGTACTACACGATGAGCGAGACGGCGAAGGAGACGATCGTGGAGTGGGTCGAGGGGACGGCCTGGTATTCGGAGAGCGAAGCAGCGTCTTCAGGCATGGGAACGGGAGGAGTAGTGCTGGACGACGAAGAGGGCGGGGATGAGGATGAGATGGAAGTGGAGGAAGGGTTTGAGAAGGTGCAGAAGCCGCAAGAGGACAACCTTGCGAATCCGTGGCGAGATGAACTCTAGAGCGAGGTGCCCGCCGAGTTATGAATCAGGGAACAGCAGGATAGACGTTGGATGGGTCGGGATGGGATATGGAATTGCCAGTGGACCGGTCGGCGGTGTATATAGATACCCTTTCTATTTCCAATGGTACTGGGCAGCCACGATGTCCAAGAAACTCAAAGCCCTCGTCTTCCAGGACATTGGTGTTTTCACGAGCCTCTACACGGTAGACTCCGTACCTCCTCAATGTCATCAAATTCAACCTGGAGCTTTGTCAATAAACTCGTGTCTGGTTTCTTGGGAAAGGTGAGCACTCTACTCCGCCCATATACTCAAGCTGCCCTAGGCGCCGCTTGTGACCACATACCAAGCTTGTGTTGGCCTATTTTGTGGGTCGTAGGTGTGAGGTGACATGCTGGGGCCCACAGGGGGTGAGTCTCGCACTGGGAGAATCAAGGAATTTAGGGTGCAAATGCAAGCACCCTCCAATGCAACAGCAGATAATTCCTGGGACCACGCGAGCTCCATCCCGCGTAGAGCAATGAGGTGTCTAGCAGATCTTACCGGAGCTCTCGCCTATCTGGGTCTCTGAGTACATGGAGACCCGGGGGAACAGAGCCTGGTCTCGTTGCCGTAAATGGGACGTTCAGCTTCTGCGGCGTAAGTTTAGCTTCTGGGAGCATGTTCTGAAATTTGTCCCAGGTAATCTAGGTAAAGTGAATACTGTACGGGCACAGTTGCTTGCGTAGTGGCGCACTGATGGTTCTGTTCGCCGCTTGCCCTACACCTACAGTGGCAGACCCCATTGTAATAGATTCTGTTCCCCCCAATGGCAATTCTGATTATACTGTTGGATGGTCAGGATGCTCGGGAGAGGCCACATTGTGTGGCTTCAAGACCATGATGTTGCAATCGCTATGGGAATATGGACTTCCCAATCTGTACGCATGTCAAATGTATGAGAATCGACGATGATACCAGTGAAATGGATCCATAGACCATCCAAACCTCAAGCTCGCTATCCTACTAATCAGTCTTCTACTCCTTTACAGCCATCACCCCTTCCATCCAGTCGGCTGTTGCTCGATGAAGGTGCGGACCTCAACGAATGGTTCGAGAGGGGAGAGGTAGTGGGTGGTCCCGGAACAGCGTTGCATGTGGCAACGGAGAAAGGTAGATTGGGGACCGTGAAGTGGTTGCTGAGGCATGGCGCAGATAAGGGTTTGAGGACTATCGAGGGGAAAACGGCGAGGGATGTCTGTCCCAGAGATGGGTACGGGCAGTTGAAGGAGCTGCTCGCCTGAGCGGGATGTTGAAGTTTGGTGAGTGAATTGGGGGGCGAGTGCCCGGTGATCCAGTGATGTAGGACTCTTTACTGAAGATGAACGAAAAGAGATATAAACATAGAATGGATGTGGCAAGAAATGACCTTAGGAGACTTGTGAGGGAATAATAAAGAATGCAGAGAAGAAGTGCTAACAGATCTCGGCAAAATCGCCAGTGATTACGTGAATCCCACTTTCTGCTATTCGAATTTGGCCCATACCTCTAAAGAGAAACTGGAATCGGCGTGCCATTCCTGTTCGATGGTCAGTCGCCCCCCTCCCTAACTGGTGGTCATTGTCTCTTCAAAAGCTGCATCTTGACACTGCTACCGAGGAATAGGTTCCACTGAAGATATTCCATAACCATCAGAGGAGCCAACAAGTGTCCTCAAGTGTCGGGCTAACAGATTTCGATGACGATGCGGCGAAGAAAACGTGGAATGAAGGCGCTCACCTCTCAAACCCAGGCCAGCAGGGGAACCGCGAAGCGCTTACATAATCCATATTTTCTGCAGCTCGCATCTCCGCAACGACGCCTAACTTCCGCTCCGTACAAACCCCCCCCACAACCATGCCTCCACGCATAAGAGCCGTCCGGCTCGCATCATGCCTCCTCCGGCCTTCCCTTCCGACCGCTTCGGTACACCAATTCCTCGTGGCTACCGTGCAGCAACCGCAGAAGCGCAACGCATCCATCCTCTCCTCCCTCTCGGACAACCCAGGCGCCTACCACAAACGCATTCGACGAGGCCGTGGCCCTGCTTCGGGGAAGGGGAAGACCGCCGGAAGAGGTCAGAAGGGTCAGCATGCGCACGGAAAGGTGCCCGCGGGGTTCCAGGGCGGACAGACGCCGCTGGAGATCACGAAGCCAGTGAGGGGGAGGAATAAGTACAATCCGTGAGTGGAGCTTTCAGTTGTGAGAGTGGGCTAATGTAAAGGCGATTGGATGGCTTATAAGGGAAAAAGAGGAGCTTGGTACTCTTGAAATAGGTGTAGCTTGCTAACTAGCGTGCAGATTCAAGGTCGAAATGTCACCCATCAACCTCGACCGCATTCAGTCGTGGATAGACCAGGGCCGCCTGAACCCCAATGAACCCATCACCATGAAGGAATTGGCAAAATCACGGTGCCTGCACGGCGTGAAACGGCACGGCGTCAAACTGCTCGGCAGGGTGCGTGGAGGAGGTTCTCAACATCTTCTATCCAGCTAACATGCCCACCAGAACGCCGAGGCCCTCACCTCCAAAATCAACATCATCGTCTCCCGGGCCTCCGCCTCCGCCATCGCCCGCGTCGAGGCCCTCGGCGGAACCGTAACCACACGTTTCTACAGCCCCACGTCCATCAAGCGCGTCCTCCGCGGCGAGTCCCACCCGGCCATCTCTCTCCTGTGTTCTCCCGAACTCGTCACCCGGGCCGCTAACTCGGCCATCCTGTCCGCGCTGGAGGCGGACTCCAAAGCGGCGCTCACGGCGTGCGATGTCCCCGAGGAAGTGAAGAACGAGGCTCTCCGCGCCGTCATGGAGAAGGTGCGCGAAACGTACAAGTACAGGCTGCCCGACGCGACGGGTCGGACGGATATAGAGTACTACCGCGATCCAGCACACAGGGGCTATCTGGCGTATACGGTGAAGGAGGGCGAGTCGCCGAGCTTGTTCTTCAAGCCGCCGGTGGGAACCGGGAGGGATCAGAAGAAGCAGGCGGCGAAGAGGGATGCGGCGAAGGCGAGTGCAGATAATAGGCTTTTCTAGGTTGTTTGAGGGGGTTTGTGAAGAATGAGATCCCGGGGCGGTTGTGCTGCGGTGATATACGCATGACAGCATCAGCCCAAAGCATCCTGGTTCGAGAGATACTCCTCCTGTTGGTAACATACTGTTTGCCATGCGGTTTGAAGGCGTGGATACATGGAGAGCGGGTCACCTGGCATCCCATGGAGCCTCTATCCCTTTGTAAAGCAATCTTGTAGTGTACCGTGTACTATTTTCGAAAGAGAGATGTAGGCGGAGCGAGCATTTGTGACGAACAGGTTGTCAAGGGGTCAGAGAACGGTAGTGAAGGATATCCCCATAACATCAGATCCGATTAGAGTCGGGTTGTCCGACAGAACCAAGACGGCCCCTCACTTACCGTTTTCCGTTTCTGGACCAAACTCCTTCTCGTTATACTGTGAGGCACTTGAAGTCCCTATTGTCACGGAAACCACACGGAGGAAAATGGTCCTTATGACCGGAAAAGCACACCGCGGGCCTTTGCACCTCCTAATCTCTGGATCAAAGCTCGATAACTCGCTAGTTCGAAAGGATGAGTTGCTTGTTGTGACTATTCCAGTTGAGCTCCGGGGTCTCCAGTGGTTAGCAGTCAGAATGAGTACGCGTCCCGCCATCGTGATGGACGGCAATTTTAATCCAATGATCCGGTAATGGAAGAAATAGATCATTGGATAGGTGACGAGCATAGCAGAACCAATGTAGCAAGCTTGTGATGGGCCGGCTGACGGCTCAAATGCACATGTGGGAACGCATGTAGAACCAGCTTCCATCCGACGGGTTGCAACCATAGGAACGTCGCATATGATGGGGAACGACGAGGTTCGTAACGTTCAAGGCAGTTCGCCCAAGTTCTCCTCGTCCACTTGAAGTTCTCGGAAAGATCGTGATGGCGGTTCATGGGATTGGTGGCCAGAATTTCGAATGGAAAACAACAGCTACTCTTATTTCTCAGTACATGTTCACTTCTTGTCAATGTTCCGATTGGAGCGGCTTTGACAGAAGCATATGTCAGGGGTGTTTTCAGTTCCGTGTACGGATTCGGACGTGGAGGGCGCCACGATGGAGATGATGGAGATAGGTTTGAAGGTTATCATACAGATGGATGTTTGACGGTCGTGTCTGAAGGCAGCGTGCATATGTATAGAGGCCGACGAGGTCCGGTACACGCTGTGTGTACTGACGGTGTCTCAAGCCCTGCAGTGTTCCATTCTCATCGACGAGGAAGACATGTGTTTCACCCAAAAGAAGCTGTGATTGCCAAAGCTTATCGAATGCCGGACACGTAACGCTCGATTTGGCCTCGATGCGGAACAGTCCAACCCAGCATGGTTTCTGAAGCACACGATGATTCCACCCTGTCCATCCACTGCCGGAGGCGAAAGTACACGTGTTAGTAGCAGCCCGCTGTTTGTTCGAGGCTCATCAAACGCTATTAATGGAACGCAGGGGACTAGAGGTCGGGATGACGTCCCTCGTCATAGACATTATCGATCTGTTGCGCGATGGACGGTATGAGCAGGCGGAGGGAATACCGAGATGACTATTTCCATGGGGATCAGCCAATGAAGAGACGATGGAAAACGAAGTGCAGCCTGCGTGTGTACCGGCGGGTCGAAATTATCGGCAGCGAAGAATTTATGGGTGATATGATGCCCTATACAGTACATGTGAGCGATCATCAAGGAAGACGGCGGCTCCGGCCAAGTTAGCAGGGCAATATGCTGCGCCGCTGAAGGCTTGCACTGTCCTGAGCCATGTCCTTCTGAATAACAATCTACCAGTTGGTTGAGTCCGTTTTGACGGTCCGATGAGCAGGTACTGTGTACGGATGATCTATCCGAAAGCGGGACGTGGTGTAAGACAGGTCGTGCGAAGTTCCCCGTCGCACTCTTCACGAAGGTCCAGGATGACGCGGCACAGCTTCTCCCTTCGCCTCATGCAGCTTGGGGTCAAATGAATTATTGACGTGGACGGTAGCTAGTACTGTTAGTGTGTTTGGGTCAGGATGGTGGTGGTGAGAGGCTTGAGGTGAGGCAACTTGCAAGGTGGGGTTGACTGAGTGAGAGGAGGTTGAGAAAGGAGAAACTCCAGCCGGTCTGCAACCTTCTCTCCACCATGAGTCGTTGGCGCAAAGAAACCATCGCCTCGCTCAAGCCGGACGCGTGGCGTCGCTCGTCGCCATCTCGCTCTCTCTCACGGCCCAAAAGCCCTTGCATCAATAATCGACTCCCGTGACCTGTGAGAGCACCACCTGGGCAGGATGCGGAAGTACGCAGATTGGAGTTGCGTTGCTTCGGCCAAGTTCCAACGACCCGCCACTGACACTCATGCATGGCAGGCCAGCACGATGACCAGGCGCGTCTCTTGTCAGCTTGTTGTCCGCTCCGTTCCATGCGTCTCGTATGCGGATGATGCAGGACATGTCTGGTCGATAGACGGATGTTCCGAGTGGCAGGACTCCGGCGCATGGGTATTTTGCACCCACGTTCTGAACAGCAGAAAACCATCTGTAGACTAGCCTACTTTATTATACAGCAAGGACTACTCTGTAACCATTTCGGCGTTGCTGGTACCTGTTAGGCGCTGCTTCTCTCGTGCAAGGAGAGAGAAGGCAACACCTGCCATAATCATCAATTGCGTTTACTATTATAGCAGAGATCTGCCTTCCTTTTTGATGGATGCTGTGTACCAGTACCTTCCAGGCGCGGCTCGTCTTACCTCCTTTCCCTCCAGCAAACGTTGGAGATATTGCCTGCCACCATGTGCAGGATTTACGGAGACGATTATTGTATGGAGTATGTCAGCCTGGATGCACTTCAAACGAGCTCAACATGGGGTCATGCAACGTCGATAAGCCGAGGGACAATGCATCAAATCATCCATTCTCGTCGGGGTTACGACCTTCCTTCGGCCGTGATGCGGATCACTTTGGCTGGATACCTACCACCAGGAGAAGGCTTTTACCACTACCCGCGCCCCTCTGCAAAGCCGATCCCACTCATGAGGCGAATGGTGTGTCACTAATGGCTGCACCGGCGACCGAGCATTGGAACACGATTCCTTGTGCCAGTATGCATCTGCAGTAATCAATAGCAGCAGGTCGTACCTGCAGTGCAGCCTTCGCCTTGGTGGTGTGGTATGGTCCTGAATCGTGGCCTTGCTTTATTACCTCCAACCACATCGTCTACCTCAGCGAAATGTCGCAAACGCGCGATGACTCTTCGGTGGATTGAATAATCTTACCCACTTCTGGTCCAGCGAACAGAGCGGATGCCGAGTCTTCCCCGTCCCACAACTCTTCGCTTCGACATGGCCTGACCACTTTGCATCGCTAGCGATCAGGGCAAGGAGTAGCATCGGCGGCGACAACAGGCTCTTTGGACTTGTTGGCGTCGGGCGGCCGATATTGCTGGCACGAAGCCACAGAGACAGGAGCATCTACCTACACAGTCCGCTGTATCGTAGATTCATCAACACGCCCATGTTTTACGGAGTAACTTAATAACCCCGCCTGAAACGTCAGCACCGCAGGGGCTACCAAAGACTTCATCTGATGCGTGTAAGGAATCCTGCACTACACTCCACCGCAACCGAGCTAATTGGATGCTCGAGAGACCCGATCGCCTCCCTAATCGGGTACAATTTTTACATGAACACGGCGCTTGCTAGGATTGGTTACTTTGAACCTTACCGCTCGAGCAAAAGGCAAGACCCCTGCATTATTGCAACCACATCACATGTCGGCACTATCCCCCTGCCCTGGTGCCCTTGGAAGTTGGATACGGAGTGCTACTGTATTGATTGATTGGTTTCGCCTCGCCTGCGTGAGACACCATGACCGATGGACTGCGTGATACGAAGCGCGGAAGAGTGGTTTGCTTATCACCGCACCGACTTGTTGGGCGCCCGGCAGGGTTTGCAATACAGTAAATATGGTAGTGCTTTGCGTCGTCTGCAATCTTGCCACAGCCCGCCAGGCCAACAATCAAAAAGAATGCATCTGTAATTACTTTGTACTGTATGTACTGTGGTAGGTTTGTGTAGGTTACAGTGCCTAAGGGTTAAGAGACTAAACCTGGAAGGTAATACCTTGTTCCCGAGGGAAATTTCTTAAGCTGACTCAGTCATTCATATGCCATCGATCCGACCAGATGTTGTACTATTTGTCGCTCGATTCGCTGCCCCATACGTACCTAGGTGCACGGCGTCCAGGGCGTTGGGCGCTGACCTAAGTACTGTGTAAGAGGTGCGTCAACACAGAATGATAATAGTGACACCACGCCTATCCCTACAAGTCAGACGTTGGCGAAGCCTGAAAAGCATAAAAGTCGCGCGTTGCGATTGGCCACAAGCAGCCGATGCCCGAGGGGCACGCGGACAAACACCGGGGAGCAGGCCAATTTGCTGGCGCAGAGAGGATTGATTCACGGCCACGACGGGCGAAACAGCAGCTTGCGGGTTGCAACACCGAGCGGCGGTGGGTTGGACAGGGTTTCGGGGGTTTTGGCACTTGATGGAAAAGAGGGGGAGAGGCAAGAGTCAAGACTAAGAGAATGAGCGACGACAAAACAATGCACCAGAAGGCGGATTGGCGGGGCAAACACCCAGACTTGAGGCGGCTTGCAAAACTCACTTCTGGGTCATGATGTAGTCATGTCGTGACTCCCAGGAACATGCTCTCAAACACTCCGCGGGAGCGCAAGTAGCTACTGTGTACAGTAGAGTCCACTTGCACGGCGAAATGACGCAGTCTAGAGGCCAGGTGTGGATGACGAAAGTCGGCAAATCACAGCTGCATCAACCTATCGAAACGGGCCTCTGGACTCAAAATGGTTAAGCCGTCTCTCACGGAAGTCATGGTCCTTTTCACAAATTATCATGGATGGCGGAATTGGGACCGTTATGACGCTGCCGATGTTCTGGTCTCGTTCCGGAGATAAGGGGAATATGGACGCTGGAGGCCAAGTGGTGGTGCGGAGCGGGAGACGTGGGATGCGCAGTGTGGGATCCGCATCGCCAACCCAAGCAATCACGCTGGCATTTGATGGTTGCAACGCCAGACCGCATGAAGTATTGCCCATTATCCGGCAGCAATCTGTGTGGCCTTCGACCAATAAAACTGTGCACTTGTAGTACCCAGAACCTCCTACGGAGTAGTCGACTTGCCCTCATCCTCAGTCGGCGCAGCAAAAGTGACACTCTACCTAGGTAGCTTGCAGCGTGCTTTGCGGCGTGCTGTTACTGGGTGGGTTTTGGGCTTCGTTGAGGCTGGGAGTGCGACCCGTTGTGGATTGAAGTGCCACCCCTCATGGCGGTGGACCGAGACCGGGCTGGGGCTGCACACCTGGGCACGCCTTCATAGATGCAGCGATATTACGGAGTACTGAAAGTCGGAGTGTATGCTGGCGGTGGGCTATGTTCACAGTGTACTTGTACTCTGTACATACCGTGTACACTTTCGCAGCGCTGTGCGCTAGTTCGACTTCGTACCGAGTACATTCTGGTACATTATTCGTAGGGACGATACCCCTCGTACCCAGGCCCCTTTTACACAGTACATGTCACCGTAGTGCCGCCGTGCTCTGGTACCTATCGTGGGACAGCATTATTGCCGGCACCCAGTTGCAGAGGGCCGAGGGGCGCTGCAGGCAACGTAAGCCGTAGGCTCCAGAAGTCAAAAACAGAAAAAGGTTTCCTGAATCTTTGTCGATCGTAGAGACGCGTATCAATCTATTCTTGACAGGGCTCATCAAGCGGAGCCTGCGGAGGCGGTTTGGCGAGGTGGCGGAGAGTGAGGCGGAGGATGATGAAGCTGATGAAGAGTTGGGACAACTAACGAGGGACTTTTTATCAAAGACGGCAGCTCCAGTGGGAGAGCTTGTCTAGATACACTTTTGTGGAGTGAGTGGTTTTTGAAGAGTCGCCGATGAGGAGACAGTGAGGGGTCGGAATGACGGGCTCGCACGACGAGCGAACCTCGCCTGCCAGGCCGAGTCTGGTCGATGATTATTATACTTTGTAGATGAATGATGCAGTACGAGTCGTTGGGCTCCAATGCCACACCTTTTGGGAGACAGCAGAGGATGGTTATCAGGAGAATGAATTCGAGAGTCCTTGTAAGAAAAGGATGGTGCTTCTGATTGGTCAGACACTGCCCAGGTGGACGGAGAGGAGCGAGGAAGGAATAAACGACGCTAGGACGGATTTGGTGGGTGACGCCCGGCAAGGGTCACCCGTGTTCAGCAAGGTTCCACACTTTTCACAGACTTCCAAATCATCACACAAGCCCCCGAAGGATCTGGCAGCAGCCGGCCGGCCCAGTTTCCTCTTTTTCTTCCCTTTTTTTTGGTTTTTCGTTTTCTAGCTCGGATCTTATGGAGGTATTCGTATTTGCTCGTCACGATTACGAAGCGGCCATGGCCGATTACGGGCGTTGCTGGAGACTCATCCCAGACGACGAGCTTCCACTTTGTTCCAGGGATTGCGGCTGGCTGCTTTCAGCTGGCAAAGGGGGACAGGTGCTGTGAGCTTTGTTCTTTGCCGGTGGCGGTGTCACTGCGAGCTCCCCTGCTGCATGCTCTGGAGAATGAGTGAGATTGAGGCAAAGCAACCAGGCAAGCAGCACTTTTGTCACAGTGACCGGGTCCCGCACCCATCATTATCATTATTCGCAGATGACCAGCAGGCCCTCGAAGAGGATACCTAGATGGCATTGTTGCATGCGAAGCCATCATGATCGGGCCGCGGATAGCACCATCACACGGTAAGATGATAATAATAACATGGCACAAAGTCGTTGATGTCAGCAGTGAGGGGGTTGTCCGGGTTGGCGCCGTGTGTCATTCTCTTTCTCCCAGAGTCTCGGTGGTCTTGTCACTCGCCGCCGGCGCGTCTCGGATTCGTGGTGGTGGTGATGGTGGCCCATCATCAATTCCAGCCAGCCCAGCCATCCAGCCCCAGCCAGCCCATCAGAGGGAGCAGGATTTGCTGCTTTTTTGCCTTTTGGCACCTGGAACCTCTGCCCGTGTGAGTGGCCATGCCCTCGCAAACTCTCACCACTCTCCGGGGCGGGACAGGGCACAACTGCAAACTGCATGCTGCACACTACTCGTACTACACACAGTAGTACACTCTGCACACTGCGTCCAAGTTACTCAGCACGCATGGCTGCGAGAGGCGTGTGGGTGCCGGGTAGGAGGAGTCGTGGCGGAGACCCTTCTGGGTTTGTTGGGCCTCTGACACGCTCCCTTGAGGCTTGGGGTCACCTCAACCCATCAATCATGATCCCTCATCATCATCCTCGGATCACTAATGGATCACGGATCGCTTCTGCGCTTTGTCAAGTCACGCCCCATCCATGATCAAGGATCCGGCTCGGCCGCCGCCGCGAACGGCACTAACGGACGCCCCTCTCCTTCCTCACTCACCTGGGCACTCTCTTCCTTGTCTCTTCCGTCTGCGCCTGTTGTGTGTGAATCTCGGTTTTTTCCATCATCATCAAACCCCAACGGCCGCCCCAAGCCCACGCGCCAGACACGCTCCTCCTCCAACCCCCCTGCCCACATCTGGACATCTGGACATCCCTGGCCCGCCGCGTCGCCCCCTTGGGCCTTCCACCCTCATTCATTCACGCAAATCGTCAACATGGACCGTCAGTCCGTGTGCAGCCCAGCAGCCCACTGCGGCCACACGCCTGGCTGGGGCTAGCACCGCATAGCCTTGTCCGTTTTTGACTTCACTTCATCACCCTTGGACCTCCCAACAGACAGCAAGCAAGCAAGCAACAAGTGCGCAGACGCAAATCGTGCGGCCGAGCCTGCCTTCTTTATTCATCGTTCCTTCCTTCCTCCTCCTGCCATCTCCTGCCATCCCTAGGGTCACGCCTTCCCTTTTCATCCTCCGTGCATTCTTTTTGCTGTGCCGACTCCTTCCCCGTATCTGCTACCCCATCCCTCGTCGACCAGCATCAACAACTTCAGCATCCGCCAGCGACAACAACAACAACTACTACTACTACTACCGCCTCCGTCCTCGTCAATGTCCTAGCAACGCCCTCGCTCCCTTCGCTCTCACCAGACACGCGGTCTGATTTCACCCAGAGACACTTCACCGTGCCCATGCCTGCCGCGTCTGCGTCAACGACATTCCCCTCATTTCACTCACCCCTAGGCTTCACCTTCCCCAGCGAGGAGACACGACAACGGCATCCTCATGTGCAGCCTAGACTCCCTCCAACCCATGCCTCACGCCGTCCGACTCCCCTCGTTCGACTTCTCTCCCGCCCAAGCCCCTCCCTCGTACCAGCATAGACACAAGATGCAGCTCCCTCTCCCGAGAATACAACCAGGCTATGAATCGGATGCCTTCAGACCGGCTGTCCATGTCCCCACACCTCCCGATAGCGGTCTGGCCAAAAGAGCCGTCTTCACCCAACAACCCAGAGAGGTTCCACTCCATGAGCGAAGCCACCCCCTGCCCGGCGTCACAGCGGTCCGCCCGCCTCCGAGTCGGAATAGTCCTCCGACACAGCGGCACCAGCAACACCCTGCACGAGGGTCAGGCGAGGGCCAGGCACAGCAGCAAAAGAAGTCGACCGTTGCGCCGAATTTGCGAATCCCAGAGTCGATTTGCACTCCCCAGGAGTCGCTCCCTCAATTGGCGGCCGAGGTTGGTTCCTAACCAGACCGTGATGTTGGACAACCATACTAAAGTGGCCTAGATTACATGTCTATTTTGGTTTGAGAACTCGTCAACACTCAAGCAGGTCTTGAACTCGGCGTCGCCCTACCCGACCCAACCCCTCGTCCCCGATGCCATCCCAAAAACCGCGTTCAGGAAATGGGTGGGAACGATATTGTCCACGACGCAGGTGGCTCAGAATGTCATCATCTTGGCCCTGTTGTTCATTTGGAGGCTCAAGAAGGCGAACCCGACGGTAAAGGGCATGCCCGGAAGCGAATACCGCCTTCTCACTGTGGCTTTGATGCTGGGAAACAAGTGTGAGTCCCCTCGACACTGACCCTTGATGTGCCGTCTGACCTCTTGCCGCAGTTCTTGATGATAATACGTATACGAACAAGACTTGGGCCGAAGTGTCCGGTATCCTAGTTCAGGAGGTGCACCTCATGGAAGTCGAATTCCTCAGCAACATGCGCTACAGCCTGTTCACCTCGAAGGAGCAGTGGGATGAATGGCATGTCCTCCTCGGAAAGTTTGGCACCTTCTACGACCGAGCCTCCAAGGTGCCCCCACCCACTGCCATCAGCCCCATTGGAACGACAACGCCATTGCTTCTGACTCCTTCACAACAATATGTTCCGTCACCTCCCACGCAGCAAAAAATGCCACCGTATTCCATGTCCTACTCGCCATCCCGCTCCCAGAACGCCTATGGAAACTACCGGCCCTCCCTCTCGTCCCAGCCCACCCCCACGGTTGCCTCCCCAATCAATTCAATCCTGCCTGAGCCATCGCATCCAGGTCCACTTCCCGTCCGCAAGCGGAGCTCGGACAACAACATCGAACCTCCAGCCAAGAGAGTCGCCCATGGCTTTGCACCGGTCCCCTACAGCAACGCACCGCTGATCTCATCCCTGCAGGTACCCCCGCACAAACCGGTCCAGCAACCTCGTGGAGACCGCCTCCCTTCCCTCCCCAGCCTGTCAATTCCCAGTTTGCAGCAGAATCCTCCTGTCCAAGTGCACCAGTGGCAGGAACTCTCGCTGCCCGCTCCGGGAAGCCGGTCCATGGCCATGGTCTACCCACCTGCAATGCAGTGGAAGCAGCCGTTTGTTACTCCGACCTCTGCGGCCGCATCGTCGAACGGAACCAATGTCTCCTCTTCCTATACAACCCCTCCAACCTCGGTTGCGCCCGATAGGCCCTGTCTTTCGTGCAAGACGTCTCACAACCTGAGCCCTACGTTCCGTCAAGTCAGCCCCTACGTCATGTCCGCTGGCTCCTCGCCCATGAGTGCCTCGTTTTCGAGCCAAAGGCAGTTATCGCCCTCTTTCTTCCTCGGCCAGCGGCAATCCCCTTACCGGCCAGTCCGCGGGGTGCAGACGTTGCTGGTTCCGCCGCCGTCGACGGCCATGCGTCCCGCAAGCGGTATAGGTTACGAGCAGATGCAATACCAGCCCCTCGGCCGGCCCTTGACGGAACGTCGAGTCGGACCTCTACCCTACTTTGATGAGCGACCGTGGGACTACAACTCGATGCGTCTTCCTCAACCACGCACTTGAGCTGTTCCCGTGTTTCTGTTACACTTGTACAACACTAGCATTGGCGGTGGGTACACCCTGCCTCTCCGGCCCTTTCTTTTCCTTTGACATGTTTTTTTACCCTCATGCTGCTTCCGTTTAAGCGTGCATTGCATTGGGTGGGGTTTTGTTCATGCTGGTTGACCTGTCCCAGCTGTTTCCACTGCACAGACTAGATGAGCATGATTAGGCGTTTCTGGTTCCAGGGTTTTCCGTTCTGTGTTCCATCGAGAAGGTTTCGCGAGATGGAGCCTCTGTATATATCCTATGGCTCCAGTGAGAGAGTATCAGTAGCGTGCTAGCTGGATGCCCAGCCGGCGAGGGCGAGATGGCATCCGAGAAGGGGAATGAATGATGAAACCAACTGGGAGTTCACCGGGCCTCGGTGGATTTTGAATCTGTTGATGCAGTTTGACCTCCCAATCTGCGCTTTATCGTGAGGACGCGATGTTGGTGGACGCAGCGATTCGGTGATTCTGGTAAACAAGGGAGGGAAGAAAAGGGTGCGAAACCCTGTCCAGCCCTGGAACGAAATTCTCTTGCTCCTTTCCTGGGCACCGCATGCATGTCGTGAGTCGAACACATCGAGGTGATGCTTCGAAGTCATCAGGGTGAAAGATGTGATGATTGATGATGTGCAATATGTCATTCGTGACGGCCATGTTTACGTTATAGGTCTTCCTCTTGATGCTCATCCATCCTAAGAATCGTGATCCAACACCACCTCCTATATGCTATGCTATGCTATGCTATGCTATGCTATGCTAAAGGAGGGCCAATGCAAAAGGAAACCAGCAATCCATGTAGGAGGCTTCTACACCTCAACGCCGGATCCAATGCCACAGTGCAGATGCAGCCAAAGAAAGAAAATGCTTTAGGAAAACAAGAAGACATGATCATAAAAGCAGCGTATAACATCCCCCTCTTGGGTTCTTGGTCAACCCGATCCCACTCCCCCATAACTCCGCGGGCTCGTCCCGTACAGCAAGCTCCTCGCCTCGTCCAGCGCCTTCCCCCTTCCCGGCGGACTTCCAGAAGAGCCCACGATACTCCTCGCCGATGCTGGACTCCCGCTGCGCACGGGGGTGCTCGCGCGGCTCACGCTCGGCGTCCCCGCCACGCTGACACTGGGCATCCAGCCCCTCATCCAGCCGCTGGCGCGCCTCCAGCGGCGGTGGATCCGCTTCCGGATGCCGTGGTCGTTAATGACGACGACGACTTCTTCCTCTTCGTCCTGCGCGATCCGGGGGGCGGCCCTCCTCGACCTGCCTCTCCCCACGTCGTCCGCCTTGATCCCGTCGCCGAAGACGCAGAACTGCAGGCCCATGCACGCGTCCATGGCTAGCACGCCCGCCGCGCCGAGGAAGAAGGGCAAGGCCCGCTTGACCCATTCCGCCCGGTTGCTGCCCTCGAGAGCGACCCAGCCTCGTCCCGCGCCCCGCGCGAAATCGTTCCAGGCGCAGGGGTTCGTCACCAGCGAGCTGGCGTAGAACAGGTTGCCGAAGAAGGCGGCCGCGAACAAGGTGGGGGACAGGCCAGCCGTGGAGCGACGGAGGTGGTTCTTGTACAGCTGGGGGAGGCGGGAGCCGAGGTAGAGGAGGGTGGAAAGCCACGAGGCGAACGTGCCGAGCGTGTGTTGTCTGGTAGAACTAGAACTGCTGCTGTTGGAAGCGGCGGCCGCCAAGGAAACGGGGGAAGAAGAAGAAAGGGATGATCGAGGATATGAAGTGGGTGCGAAAGGGCTCACGGGACTGGCGGCTGTCGTATGCGACAGAACCGCCAGTACCATGGAGAGGTATAGGACCGTCTTTGGAGACGGCATCGGAGGAGAACCCGCTACCCGTCGTACAGTTCGGTTCGGGGGTGTGTTATTCGTCGTCGCTCCAGGAGACGCTCGACTATATTTAGGGGAGCGCGCAAAGTTGGGGATCCGGAAGGCATCCATGGGGTTGGAGCGGCGGGGGATGTAGCGTCCTGAGCTAGGGGGGATGGCTTTGGTGTCGACGACGACGAGTGTCTTCCCAGCGCCGTCATTGACCTGGCCCTGATCATCACCCCGCAAACCGTCCCATACCTCTTGCATAACTGCTGGACCGCCGCCGCCTCCTCCCAGTGTATCCTCGTCCTTTGCCCATATCGACCTCAGCGGCCGCCCATGCTTCAGCAGCTCGTACCATATCCACTGCGCCACCAGTACGCAGTCGACCGTGACATAGTATCCCGCGATGATGACCTGCCACAGCGCCTGGCCCGTGAACACGCAGCCCAGCAGATTCGACACGTCGCCGAGGAGCCATTCGACGAGGAAGAACAGGCTCAGGCCCGACGTGGATTGCAGTCTATGGTTCTTGTATATCTGAGGGAGTTGGGCGAAGAGCCAGGCGACGATGCTGCAGGTGCCGAGGACGGTGGAGAGGAGGGCGAGGTTGGTAGGGACGCACGTGTGAAAGGACGCGGAGAGGTGGTGCAGGAACGCGTTGGTGGGTTCGCAGTGGGCTGGTAAGGAGGGTTGGACGACGTGGAGAGGAGAGAGGTAGGGCGGCATGTTGTCATGGACGCAGGAATGGCGTCGTCCGGCCGGCCCAGCGCCGCGGTGCGCTGGATTTCTCTGAATATAAAACGCCCGCTGCCGCCTGTGTCCTTTTGGGGATGTGAAGTATCCAAGAACACAATCCCCGGCCGTATGCCTTAAGGGATGCGTTCAAGAGCCTCCTCGTGTTAACAGAACAGAGGCAGGCGATCGATCAGGCGTCGAGCTGCGGGTCGGTGAGTCACAGCCACGGGGGCGCAGTCGTAAGCTGTTTCCGAGCGGACGCTTTGTTGGAGACTCGGTTTCTCCTGTCAGCTGGAACTCGCCGGTGATGGACTATCTGAAAGCTCCTGTTCCTCGTGTTCGAGGAGTGTTGGTTTGTGGTCTCGGTGTTGGTCGTTCCAGGGGCGGGAAGGCTGCGGGAGTCCAGTGAAGATGCGTGGAAGCCCGGCTAGGTCGGCACCTTTGAACCAGTTCGGACGTCCTTATGTTAACGGAAGAGGAGGCGTGACGGCCAGGAAGCAAGAGAGCAAGTGGACAAAGTACTGGAGACACTCGACACAGTTACAAAACACAGCCTGGGCGATACCGGAGACGGCGGAGACGGGGGAGAGTCGTCAGTAGCGTAAGCATCTGAGGGGAACAGAAGAGACAGGACCATTAGTAGGTTATTCGGCGCATACTGTAGGATCAGGGCGGATGACCACAAAGGAGGCCAGTCGCGCGCGCCCGCTTGCCGCTATCTCTGGCATGCTGGAGGGCTGCGTGACTGGCCTTGGGCGTTGGGAAGCGATAAGGGGACCGACAACTGCTTATCTGGGCGCTGGTTTGGTGGGGGGGAGATGTGAATGTTCCCCGCCACTAATCAGCGCCAGGCCTCGGCATTTCCAGGGGATAAATATGTTTACTTGTATGAAGACGGTGCGGAGGTATCGTCTTGGACATGGAATTATTAAATGCGACTTTCCCCCTGGACTCTACATGCTACCCAAAGCTGCTACCCAAAGCACCCTCACTTCTACGGACAAATGGAAACCAAGGCTCTATAACCTCTTGCTCGCCGGAAAGAAACGCCATGTTCAGCGGAGTGAATCGAACCCAGACCAACCCAGGTTACACCAACTCAAATTACACAGAATTATTACATCGCAGCAAATACGTGAGAATTGCTCCAGGCGATTTGATACCAGAGCTCGCGTGAAGGTATATGCAGATGGGGCACCGCTAGAACGACTTTTGCGACAACGGGAATTCCAGAGCCCGGGGTTCGTTTACACTCTCGACACATCGCGGCCAAAGACTTTCGCCTTGAGCCAGTCCACGGCGACCAGCACGCGGTTCCTCGTGCTGAAGCACATGCTCAGGTACGCGCTCCGCCAGAAGAAGTAGGTAATGGTGCCGCCAGTCGCCAGGTTGCCCGCGTACCACGTGATGTCGGCCACCGCCTTGTCCGACCCAATGTATGCGAGCGAGCCCTGGTGCGAGTACTGGAAGGGCCCAATCTGCTTGACCCGACGCAGCCTCTTGTGCAGCTCCTTGATCTCCTGGAAAACCTTCTCGCGCGCTTCCTGGTTAGGCGCCTTCTCCTGAGCTTCCGAGAGCTGGGCTAGCTGCGCCTCGATGGCCTCCGTCTTGGCCATGTTGTTGAACATGCGGGCAAGGAACGCGCCTTCTTGAGCCGCGACCTGGGCCGTGGGGGCGTAGTTGGCGACGGCGCAGTCGCCCACAGCCCAGACGTTCTCGGTGCCCTTGACCACGAGGTACTCGTTGACGGCGAGGCCGCGGCGCGAGTCCTTCTGCGCCGGGATCTGCTCCATAAGGTCCTTGACGACGGGCCGGACGGCGTTGCCGGTCGCCCACACGAGAAGGCCGTAAGGGAGACGCTCAGTCTGCTTCTTGCCATCCGGGCCCGTCGATTCGGCTTCAATGTACTTCTCCGTCACATTCTTGACCATGGTCTTGGTACGGATTGTGATCGTCTCCTCCTTGAACGTCCTCTCGGTGTAGTCGATCAGCTGCTTGGAGAACATGGGCAGCACGTTGGGCAGTGCCTCGACCAGGGTGACATGGAAGTGATCCTTGATCTCGGGAATCCACTTCTTCAGGTCCGAGTTGAAGAAGTCCTGCAGCTCGCCAGCGAACTCGACGCCCGTGGGGCCACCTCCGACTACCACCATGTGTAGCAGGCGCTTGACTTCCTCGGGATCCTGGTCCTTGAAGGTGGCCGTTTCGCAGCAGTCCATGATGCGGTTACGGATGCGCTGCGCATCGCCCACCTCCTTCAAGAAAAGGCCGTGCTCGCGCACTCCGGGGATGCCTGAAATTGTTAGCTTGATTGAAATGGGGAGGGCACGTAACTCACCGAACGTCGCGTTCTCAGCACCCACGCCCACAACCAACATGTCAAAGGGCACCTCGGTCGCGGAGATGTCTCCCTTGATTTCGGATTGATCATTGATGTAAACCACCTTCTTCTCGTAGTCGATCTTGGTCGCCTCGGCCTCGTAGAACTTGACTGCAGCCTTCTTGTGCCTCAGGAAGTTGCGGATCGGCTCCATGATGGAGCGGTGCTCGATGGTGCCGGTTGTGCATGACGGGAGCAGCGGGGTGAAGAGGAAGTAGTTGCGCGGCGACACGACGATGACGTTGTAGTTCTCGGTGTCGAGCTTCTTTAGCAGCGATACGGATCCCCAGCCGGTTCCTGAGAATGAGTCAGTACTCGGCTCAGGGCAAGTCAGCGAAAGAGCACCCACCGAGAATGACCAACGTCTTCTTGTTCGGGTCCGGCTCAGGCTGGTCTTCTGGGTTCCGCATCTCCCAGATGCCATAGCCCATGTATCCCAACCCTGCGAGGGCCGACATGTATGTGAGGCGCCATGTCCAGCGCAATACTCTGAACCGCCTCTTGGGAGCCGGAGGCGGTGGGCCAGCCTCAGTTGACTGCCGCCTAATTGATTGCCGTAGAGTTATTTGGTGGAATGTGGGCCGCGCAGCCCAGCGAGCCCTGCTGGTGAGCAAAGCTGGCCGCGATGTGGCATAGGACCGGCGTCCTGCTTGTGAGAGCTGCTGCGAGAGAAGACTTCCCGAGGTGGCGAGGGGCCGCATGTTGGGGGCCATTGGGCTGTGGAAGGCCGCAAGGACGTCGAGCTGAGGGAGAAGGACACGAATGGGGACGGTGATGGGAGAGTGGTGGCCGGTGATGGTGGTTGGGTCGAGGAGAGACGGATCACTTTTTTTTCCTTCGATGACGAAAGATAAGCCTCGCCAGGGGACAAGGTTCCGTGCACTCGAACCTCACTTATTATTAGGCTTGAGCATTAAGTTACTTATTATTATTTACGACACAACAACATCCCACGCGTTATTATTATTGTTGCCATTGGCACGCTCTATTTTCTTTGCTTTTCTCTTCGTTTGGCTGTGCTCTGCCGGCAGGCGGTCCCTACGCTCCCCAGCCCGACTCGGTTTCCATCTCATATTAGCACCACGCAACAGAGGCTGCACCACACGCCTCCTACTACCTACGCCCATGGCGAATTCAGGCGGGCCGAGAAGTTTGCTGATCCGCCAGCGGGTGCTAAAAAGGCTCTGTAGAGCTTGGGCCTTCCAACGACCCGTAGGCCGGTGGGTGAAGGTGGAAATCCTTCATAGCGAGGCTGCACATCCAGATCGGACGTTTTTTTTCCCTGCAGTACAACCGGCATGCCTAAATCGTACTTCTTACTAGTCCACGGCTTCCCTTATTCTGCCTGACAGCGTCGGGTCGTCGAACTAATCAATCGAATCCATTCCTCTGTCCAATCAAACCGCCAGCAGGCGCAACAATATACTGTAGCAGGTCTTGCAATCGTTAGCTTCATAGCGCACCACTATTTACCATCGTAAGAACCAGAACAAAACTCTACCTGTAGCATTATTACGTCGTAGCTATTTGACTTGCGCCAGGTAGGTAACTCTACCTGCAGAGGAATTGCAGCGGTTGTTTAATTGGACGTGTGGAAAGCCGCCGTACGTTTGCTTGTTCTCGTCCAAATACAATAATGAATGCTTCTATATCCTTATTGGAGAAATTGTCTATTTGTAGTGCCGGACGTAGACTAGCATCCAATCCCTATAGAGTCCAGCAAAGTCGTCCTCTCACTGCTTGTTGTTCCTCTTGGTCTTCCTCCTGCAGACATTCCCTGCGTTTCCGCCGTTCTGATTCTGGCCTTGATCCTGGTTCTGGTTCTGGTTCTGGTTTTGGTTCTGGCCCTGGTTCCCATTTCCGTTGTTGCCATTGCTAGCCGCACTGCACTGGTCTTGATACCTATCAGCTTTTGCATTGTTCACGTCATACACAGAACTCACCCTTCTGGGCCTGGCAATCCGAAACGCTCAGACTTTGATCTCCACCGTTCGCCGCATTTGCGCATGCATTGAACTGCTGGTCGCAGGACCTCTGCAGCGCGGCAGCCAAGTTCACAAAGGTGTCACCCTTCACTTGGAACGGGCGGTTCGGGTTGCCCGAGTCGACAATGGGGGTAGCTTCGATGCCACCAAGCGCGCCTGAGAAGGTCTGGAGGTTGTTCTGCCGGGTGTGGATGGGGCCGGCCAGGGCGAGGGAAAAGACGGAAGCAAGGATAACAGCGGTCTTCATGGTGACTGGTATCTGGAATTGGCACGGGTATTTGAAATGCTGAATGCAGAATTGAAACAAAAAGAGTGACCAGACTCGAAAGAATGTAAGATGCCGGAGCAAGAAGCGAAAGTAGGAACTGAGAAGCTGTGATGAGGAGCGAAGTCCTCCGTACAGGACGGGACAGGATACTTGTACCCAGCTCGCATGCGAAGCGCACCTCCCGTTATTTCGTTATCGCTTCCATCATGACGCAGAGTGTTGCCCCTTCATCGTCGCGTCGTGGGAAGGCGTCATTTGAGACAGCCTTGCGCAGTCACAGCCGCCGAACCTCTCCCAACTTCTCCTGGCAGGTTCCGGAACGGGTGGTTCGGTACAACAAGTCTTCCCATCGAACCAGTCTTCGCCGCATGTTTGAATTATAGGGGCGCGGAGCAATCGCATAAGGGATAGGTCGATGCTGAAACTGTCACTGGAGGGGTTTCGGACTTTCGTGAGTTGCATTGATGTTTCATCGAAGAACCCTGAACTATGGCGGTTACTGAGGTGAACGGTGGCGAGTGACTTGCTCCAAGTGGATTTGAATCATTGTCGAACAGAGTACGGGGTATGGCAAGGAGTCGTGGGAGACAATGAAGAGAGCATGTCGCAGCTAACCCGAAGGAGGGACCCCTGTGTCGATCGCGACGAAGCGAGCCGGGAGGTGAGGAGGACGATGACAACAACTCAATAATGGTCCGGATGCCACCAAGAAACAACACCAGAACGAGCTTCAACCGCCGATGGCGTTACCCTGAATTCAGACGACCAGAAATGTGGTCATTGACTACTAGGCAACACATATTGCGATCCCGTCAACGCCTGTCACGCCTGCAGACTCATGTGGCACCTCGACATCGCAGTCCAAGAATGGACACCATTCGTTCATCATTCGCTTGGTTGATTCCTCGCCATTTACATACACCTTGCAACTCGTCTTCTGTGAAGTCCGAAGAAAATCCAGGAGAGTACCGTCCCGGTGGCTACCATCCGGTTCATCTAGGTGAGGTCTCCAATGACAGGTACCAGATTATTTCAAAACTCGGTTATGGTGTTTACTCGACCCTCTGGCTGGCCAAAGACTTGACGTAAGTTCTCGCCAGTTGTTCCCATAGCTCATAACAATGATCAAACCAGTTCTCAATCACCCAACTATGTCGCGCAAAAGGTTTTGACCGCGGATTCGTATGGGAGCTCGAATCCAGTCTACGAACTCGACATCCTCAAGCACATAGGTCGCACCGATCCTCGGCATCCGGGCTACAAACACGTTGTCCATCTTTTGGACAGCTTCGTTCACAAGGGTCCGAATGGAAACCATCTCTGTCTTGTTCTACAGCTCATGGGGCAAAGTGTTTTGAATGTGCAACAACGTTGTCCAAATAAACAGCTGCCTGTGCACTTGGGACGACGAATTGCCGAACAGCTTCTGCATGCGCTTGACTGGCTTCACGGCTCTTGTGGAATCATTCACACAGGTATGGCATTGGCTCATCTCGAACTGTCATCTAACAGCATTCGGCAGATATCAAGCCGGATAACATCCTAATCGAGATTCCGGATGTAGAAGAAGCCGTTCGGAGTCATCTTGTTAAATTGGAACGACGCACCAACGACCGCCTAGATAACTCTTCCTGATATCGCGGCCAATAGTGACTGATTCAGTATCCGACTTACCGGAGCTGAACATCAGAATTACTGACTTCGGCGTTGGTATGTGCCAATATCTCTCAATTCCCTTTCTTTCATCTTCAAGGCACTTGATTCATTCATTGCGTACAGCTTCCTGGAAGGACAAAACACCTGACCGACTGGATCCAACCACCGTCCCTTCGTGCTCCAGAGGTTTTTCTTGGTGCTCCATGGGACAATAGTGTTGACGTGTGGGGTTTCGCTTGCGTTGTACGTCTCCCCAGACTGGCTTGAGCTCGTCTACTTATGAGAAGCAGATGTACGAACTCCTTCAGGGACGAGTACTGTTCCGAGGTAGACCCGGTCCGAAAGATGTCTGGACAGCCGAAGAAGACCAGATAGCTCAGATGATTGAGCTGTTTGGTCCAGTTCCGCCGTCTTTGCGGAAGAGAGGCGAATTTTCGAGCAAGTATTTTGATGAGAATGGTAAGAGCAGAAATCAGCTCACCTGTACCGGTTCTAAATTTGCTTTTCAGGCCAGTTATTGCACATCAAGCAGCTATATCCCT
Source organism: Westerdykella ornata (assembly GCF_010094085.1). Classification (NCBI taxonomy): domain Eukaryota; kingdom Fungi; phylum Ascomycota; class Dothideomycetes; order Pleosporales; family Sporormiaceae; genus Westerdykella; species Westerdykella ornata. Next base: position 455,668 of record NW_022986859.1, on the reverse strand, counting down.
GCTCATTGGCGAGCTCTTCTGGCACAGACTAGGAACCCCTCTATGACAACACATGACTACGAACAGTTTGAGGCGTTTCTGCGAGCTATGCTTCAGTATAAACCGAGTGACAGGAAGACGCCTAAGGAGCTGCTGAAAGAACCATGGCTGTCCAACGGAGTTTCAGGACTGAACGCACAACAAGCAGCACCCTCACCTAAGACCTAATATCGTGCCCTCGGGGAATGACTCCGTCGTAACTCAATGCTTTTGCAAAGCCCATTTTGGTGGAGCCGGAGTGTCTGAACTTGTGCCCTATGTCATGAGGCCTGTTTCTCAGCTGGCCTTTCAAACGCTGTGTACAGTACAGGTTCGTTCGCGCATGAATGAGCCCTCGCCTACATGGGGATATCTCACCTCCTCTCCGCTGAATTTGAGAAATGTATTGTCGAAGCGGAGTAGTCGCGACCGTGGGCTTTCGTAGGACGGCAACGCGCCCGATACCGGGATCGTAGGGCGCGGGTGAGTTTCTCGTCGAAGCAGAGTGCCTCAATAACGCTCAATTTCCCAGGGTTTCCTTAGTGCATCATGGCCCGTGCGTTGTTGAATTCCCAACGCTTTTCAACTCAGGCGTTTTCGATCAGTTCCCAAACCCTGAGCATAATTTCGACTTGGACTTTGTTGGAAACGTCTCTGCATCCAAAATCCATTGGTGTCTTATTCCACGCTTCGTGCTGACACTCACGCGCTCTCTCTTTCTCGACAACGATGATAAGAAAATGCGAGTGTGAAATGCAGGCCTCCACTAACCTCCGACCACTGCCGCCTCCTCAGCTCGAGCAGCAACTGTTGACTCTGGATTTGCTCCATTCCATGTTCAGCCTTCCTGGTGAGGTTGAACAGAGTAGCTACAAGCACGGATGCATACAACAACTTCGACAGTACATAGAAAAATACCCCTCTTTATCGCAGCCACCGAAATTACCCACATCATTGGACTTCACCCTGAACGTTACCGTGGATCCGGAACATGCATTCCAACTGCACATCCAACTGCCGTTATCACGTCCAGACAGCCTTACGCATGAACAGAACGAGGATCTCGAGGAGCCGCCACCGCCAATTGTCCTATTTCGCTGCCCAACATGGATGAGCCGCAAAGCTCATTCCGAGCTGGTACAACGGATGCCAAGCGGCAGTCCTGACGCCGTGCTTGAAACAGTCGATTATCTGAAGCAAGAATGCAGCCTCTATCTCTCCGGTCCCCCAACCTCGGCTTCTCCATCGAGAAGACAGCAAAGTCACTCCCCAAACCGGGGCCTAGTACGCGTCTGGTTTTATCTCCAATCTCTCTCCACACGTTCCAAGCGTGACGACATGGTGAACTGGGCGTCTAGCTACAAGCTCACTGGAGTCGTCCTCGCTGGTAAACCTGGTATATTGTGTCTTGAAGGCCACCCCGAAGACATCGATGCATACATGTCCGAGATCAAGACAAGGAGCTGGTCAGATGTGCCGTCGCATCAAAAGAAGATTTCAGAGCGGTTTAGAGAAGACGGCCCAGACGTCAAAAGGGTCTTTGATGATATGCGCGAAGTTACAGGCGACATATCAAAGGGCGGCCACAGGGGAAACCGAGGTGAGATGGGCGAGGTGCGGGCGTTGTTTGACAAGGTTGGGTTGGGAGACGTGTTTGCTGAAGTTTTGGGACTATGAATCTATTACCTGTTGCGGAGTCCTATCCGAATTCTGAAGGTGGGCGCGTTTTGCCTCTGTACCTGGAGATGGTCCATCGACGTCTTGCGGAAGCCACCCTCGTACGCTCCCTATGCGCGGTTCGGTCTACATACTATTGAATGCGTTGCTCTAGCACCGTCCAACTTTGCCATCGGAGGATTGCAGCTTAACAAGTAAGAGCTGCCTCCTCAACGGTGCACGAATTCCCATTTCGGATCTGAAGGATGGGTTCATTGGCATCTTAAACAGACCAACGATGCCCATAGTGCGGGATGGGGAAGTCGATCCTGCTGGAAATCAAGTCTATGAGACGTGGCAGATCGATTTCGAACCGGAACGAATGGTCAACGCGGAATACTTGGAGAATCACGTTCGGTTTTGGATAGCCTGGGTCTAAAGCAGGCGGTCTCTATAACTCGTAGTCCCACAATCTCCCGCCAACGGTTTAGGAGTGGGGCCATATTGAAGAAAAGCCAAGTTGAGGATGCCTCACACAGGAAACCCACACCATTTGTCAAGATTTGTCTAGGTAATCAACATGTAACCTCTTCGATCAGACCTTGTGCAATCCATTTAGGCATGCTGATGAATGGAGAATGGCCAGCATTAACCTTGATTACCCTTCCTGTCTTGTTCAACCCCCTGGCCTTTGGTAGTATCAACCAGGTGCTATGCGGTGAGAAGAGTACTCGGTCCGTCACCCGTGCAAGGATGTATGTAGTCGAAACATCTCGCCACGCCGCACATGTTGTTTTGCTCTAATTTGCAGCTGTAGTAAGAAAATGCTATGGAATTCTTTTTATTTTAAACTATTTTTTAATTATATGTAGTTTAATTTTTTTTTGTCTAGTTTCTCTAAAGATATTCTAGTAGCTATAGACAAGTAATACATTTATAATAGATCTTAACTAACTTATATAAGTATAGTAATATATTTTTTACTAAGTAGCTAGCTTTTAATTTAAGTATTTACTTGTATATATAATATAAATTATAGTTATTAGGTATTTTATAGTTTCTACTAGTTAATAACGTACTTGACAAGCGAGCGGCGCGGACAAGCGAGCGGCGCGCATCGCGTGACCACACGCGTTACTACCTTCAACATGCGATGGATCAACCAACTTCCTCCCAATTACTTTTAAATGAGAGTCGAGTATTCCTTGCCTAATCTGCTATTGCACAAGGCCAATTTCAAAAGGTTAAACCAGCTGCAAGGGCATACGGTGCTCCTGAAACTACCCTTCGTCGACGATGTGCTGGAATCCCTTCACGATGTGACTGCACACCTAATTCAAAGAAGCTCACAAAGATCGAAGAATCCGTTATTCTTGAGTGTATTCTCGATCTAGATTCACGAGGATTTCCGCCCCGGTACAGCACTGTTAGAGATATGGCCAACCAACTCCTCGCAGCACGTGGTACCAATACAGTC